>NC_083617.1:8061657-8186657 GCF_963584025.1 Labrus mixtus | reverse complement strand
AGAAAGATGCTGGGTAAAAGGTTGAGCTTCTGATCTTTTCAGCTTTAGCTTGTTCTGGTATAAACACAATTCTATTAAAGTAGCTCTGTCTTATAAGTGGGGTTAATGTCATTACAATTTAAAGACAGATGTCCCCTTTTATCCATCTGAAAGACATGTGCTGCAGGAATCCCATCGATTGTTGATCAAAGTTTGACCCCTGATGGCTGATTTTCTGAGAAGCTAAAACACAACATCCCACTCCAGCTGATACCTGACCATACTTTTTGCACCATGGAAAATCTGTAAACTTGGCTGTCCATATTCCTACAGTCCATCTCTGTGTGACAATAGCTGTGAAAGAGCCCAGTCAGCATCTGTTCGTGGCTCCTGAAAGCAGCTTTTAGACTCGTCCTGGCAGCCGGGCGATGTGGCAGCACTGACCCCTGCACCGGGACAGACTGGCCAAAATCAATAGCTCTATCGTTTCACTTATCAGACTGTTACAAGCAGACTGATTACCTCATTGGCTGCCTGTGTAGAGAGAGGCGAGGCGGTGGAGAGAAAGAAGGGGTGAGATCAGAGGATACAAAAATGTAATTATAAAAGGAAAGGAGCATTTACATTTTGTTTAGAGAGAAGTGTTAACACTCTCTGTGTACGAATCAAAGATAGCATCTTTCTCTTGGTCTGTATGTAGGATGTGCAATACAGAAGAGTTCATTGCTCAATTCTTTTTCCTGAAGACGGATAAGCTCAGAGATTTGTTTTGATAGACTCTCCCCCAGCCAATAAACTAGGAAAACACATTTCAAGCTAATTTAGGGTATTACGAGCGAAATCAATATATTACAAAGCTCTACTGCCTTGTTACCTCATTCTCTTTTAAAACATTTTTTTTTAACTTTTTCCCACTTTTCATGAGTTGCAATGGAGTAGTTGTTTGTTCTCTTCACTTTTTAACTTTAACAGCCTATGGGTAAGGTTGTGAACTCTTAAGGCTTGTGTGTCTTTTAGACGGGGGTGGGGGTTGTTTTGAGCTTTCTGTGACAGGTGACAGAAGAGGAGATGACACGAGTGAGGAGAAAGAATGATGAGAAAGATGTAACACCAACGTCTTTTTTTTCTTCGGAGATGAACTTCAGACCGGTGTTTCTAGTTACCCTGCCGTAACCTCAGCAGCCTTGAATACTCATTGGCTATCATTAATATTTTAAATGTTAACTGGACTGCACTTGTACAACGAGCTTCTCTTTTTCCGACCACTCAAGGCAACTTTTAAACTACATGTCACATTCATTCTCTCACACACACATTGACACATTAACAATGTGTCCCTCAAGGCCATTAATCAGCTGAGCATTACACACATTCATACACAGCAGGCTACAGCTCTGATGGCATTTTGGGGTTGAAGTGTCCTGTCCAAGAATACTTTAACATGTACACAAGAGGAGCTGGGGATCGAGCCATCGACCCTTTGCACCTGTGTGCCCACCACCACAATGAAAACTGGTTTAGCCTCAGGACCCACCACCAACTCCTCCATTAAAAAAATCACAACCCCCACATTTCTGGATTTTTTTTTGTTTGTTTTTTAACCAATCAGAATTATTTTATAAAGAATTGTGCATTTTGTTCTTCAGGCGGTACAAAACATGTGACAGAACAAAGAAACAGAACAAAACAAACACGTTTAAAAAGCGCTCCATCGTCTTCTTGACACCATTTTTTTTCCAGGCACCGACTACTAAAAACTGTTTCTGCAACACATTTTTGGGACCCAGCAGTTGAGAACCACTAAGTCATAAATCAACCGATATTTTCTTTGAAGTGAATTTAATCATATTGTTTAGGGCTAATACCTGAAATGTATTTGCTTATTAAAACTTCTCCAGTAGCATCATTTTCGACTGCAGCAGGCCGCTGTTTTCAGATATAACAACAAGAGTAGGTTAAGATAAATACAGTAATAAATATGATATCTATTCATATATATTTTCAGATTGCGAGAAACATGAATCTTAATTAATGATAATGTTACTCCATCACTGCTAACTAGTCTGTCTGCTAACATGTCGGCATCATTGTGAGGATATGACAATGATTTGTTTAAAACTTGTTATTGCTGCCCCCTAGTGGTCATTAGCATCAGAATCTGCAACCTCAATAAGACGCATCAAAACCAAGTCCAATTTTGAGGCAACAGGTAAACATTATCTCTCTGTTTTATTCCCTCAGGTCGGAGGAGGAGGTCAGAGTGGAGTGAGATCCTGGGATGAGAACTCTCTGCCTTTTCCATTCTACCCCCAGACCTCCAGGAGGGGAACACTGGTCGGCACTCTGAGGTAAAAATAAAAAATAAAAAAAATGCCCTCTGCAGACAAAACCCTTCTCTGACAACGCTGACCTTCAATATTTGCTGACTCAGGCATTCCCCCCCTCCACTCCTCCTACTCCTCTTGTCCTCTCTCTCTTTCTCTCCCGCCCTATCAGTGTTATTCTTTCTCTCTCCTGTCTTTCAGGGAGTCTGGGGACGTTGATCAATGGTCTGACTATTTGGTGGTGTGGGCTCAGTTTGGAGTGACCCGCTGTGGTCACTTTGTCACACACAGACACGCACACACATTTATGGAAATGGGGGGTCTTGGCCTCCCTCTTTGAAGTGTCCATTTAGGGATTTGTTTTGGAGATGGATGGCAGTTGGAGTGTGCGACAGAGGGGAGAGGAGGGCGGAGATCGGGGGTCAAAGGGGTCAGGAATTTGAGGATAAATCTGTGATGTGCCATAAGGCTGCCCGGGAAGGAGTGTTTCTTTATTTCTGTTGCAAATTTAAATGTTCTCAACACTCCAGTCCTTAAAATAATATATTGTGTTACTTCCTTTACAGCCTTTATAAAAATGGCTTTTCATTGTTAAATTGCATTTATAATATCAAAGTTAATATTTTCATTAAAGCTCCTGTAAGGAACTTTTGAGCGATGTTGCTTTTGGCGACCACTTTGGACAAAACACAGTCTTTGTCGCAGTGGCTGTGGGTTCAAATCTGACCTCGGCCCTTTCCTGCATGTCATCCTTCCCTCTCTCCCCTCCCAACATTTCCTGTCTCTCTTCAGCTTTCCTTCCCAATGAAGGTAAAATAGCCCAAAGAATGGATTTCGCTATATGGATAATTTTTTCAACAGTGTTGGTGTGGCATTTCACATTTTGATCAACATCTGCCTGACTCCACACATGAGACACTTCTGTGGTTCTCAAGTCTAGAAATGCAATGCTTAATGACTGTTTTTCTTTTGCGTTGGAAAATAAATCATCAATGGCTGGAACTGAATTCCAGAAGCCACAAATAGAAAACCGCTCTAACACTTAACACCCGCAGTTGTCAGTTCTCAGCCCAAGGAGGAAGCTGATACTGAAATTCAATAGTTCCCTGTAATGTACTTTTCTTATAATTGGTCTGCAGAAATAATTGTGTACTAGTTGTTGTAATTAATACCAAAGCTTGCATGCCAAACACAAACTCAGTATAAAAGTTTGCAGAAACATAAATGAGAATATTTCTGTTTTGTATCAAAACTTGTTTCTGGCGCTTTTGATGTCTATTATTATCTTAATAACACATAAAGGAGGCTGTGGTGGGTTTGGGGTTTTCTTGGGGTTTAAACTCAGATGTGTTTCTTTTTCTTTTTTTGGCCTTGAGCATCCACAGTACCCTGGCATTACCCTTATCGTTTCTATCAGCTCAGTCCTCACAGTAAAGTGCAGTGCTTTGTAAGTTATATGTGGTGATAATAATATGTGGTCAACACAGCAGCAGCTGTCTTCCGCTCTTCTTTCCGTCGTCTCCATTTCAGATCCACTGATGTCTCCTCTGTTCCGTCTTTCCTCTAGTCCAGCTCCACCTGTCCCAGCCCAGCTGTCCCCTTCCTTCATGAGCCGGCCCACTCATTAGCTGTCCCACATTGATACCCCGCGCCTGCATAGGCAAGGTCACTTTCAAAATACAAAAGACTCCGTCTCATCAGTGTTGCTGTCAGCAAGAAGAGGTTTAAATAGCTCCAGCACACTGCAGTTTATTTCACACACTCGGTCAGATATTTGCTAAAATGTGCATGCAAGGCGATCAAAGCAGAATTAAAAGCACCTAACACCGCAACATTTCTACCTGCTGTGTTGACAGGAAAGATTACAGCGTCTAAGGCGTCCTTGTTGTAGAAATTAGGGCTGCAAAATAAATTGAAATTAGATCTTTATTGCTATGTGTGCTATCAATCAATCAATCAAACTTTATTTGTATAGCACTTTTCATACACTTATAATGTAGCACAAAGTACTTTATATAAAAACAGCATGCTTGGTTTGGAGGTATTGGCATAATGGCCATGCTCTTACACTTGTTTTATGTACTCAGGTGAAGCTTAGCTACCTATTAGCTACCTTCAAATCAATTGGTGCCAATTTAGTGATGGAAAAAAATAATTGTATTTAATCAGGCCTGGTTGAAGTTGTGAATAGCATAAAGCAACAGGAACAGCATGTTTATCCCTCAGGAGTTGCTAAAGACCAAAGATGAAGTCAAAGGAGCAGGATTTGTTTTCAAATCATCAGACGGCCAAATCACAAATCCAGTTGACTCCACACTCCACACTTTCGGGAGATTCATGGCTTTCAGGCCCTAATATTTACAGAAAACTGCCTTTCACTTTGCACCTCACAGCAGGTGATAATCTTTGTTGGATGCTGTCTCAAACCTTGAAATACTCTTCGGTTTAGGTACGGGGAGGCTGGGTGCCGCATACAGGAGGAGGAATCTTATTTAACGTGACTAAGGAAATACAAAGACAACATGTATGAGGACGTTTCTACATTTTACAAAAATAAACATAACCCTGGCAACATTGGCTAGCAGCAAAAACTATAAAACCACAAAACTCCACTCAGTGTGAACGTCGTTATTGACGAGGGCTAGCAGAAAAATGTCTGCCTTAGTTGGAGGACATGAGTCGGCCTTTTGTGTTCAAACATGCATCCCGTGCAGATAATGTCGAAACATTTTCAGGAGTGCAGCGCATGTGTGAAAGAGGCTAATGTGGCTCCTTATATGCTTCATTTAGAGGCTATAAAAACTTTATTGATTGACATCATGTGGATTTTGTGTTTACAGCCAATCCACTGCCCCCTAGTGGCCATAAATGAGCGTTTTATTTCCTATTGAGAATTCTGTTAAGTAATAGAGATATTTCAATGTATTAGATAAATAATAAGAACAAAAAAATTATATAAAAATTAAAGCGAGTTAAATTAAACATGTTTGCTTTCACATGTAATGTCACATTCGGCCTCCTCGTCTGTTCTGACTCATAAAGGTTAAACATGTAACACTGAAGGAATGCACTCAGTTTGTGAGTTATTATTACCTTTTTTGAGGTTATGATAGAAACATCTGCTGACTCACACACACGCTTACTCACTGTCACACACACAAAGTAAAAGAAAAAAAGACTGAAAAGCTTTCTGGTGTTGTGTTTCCAGCATGGAGAGGCGGGCTGTGTTAATGGCAGTAAAGTGCCAAGTCAGAGAGCAGAAGTGAACTCTCTTCTCACTTGTTGTTCGGCCGTGGGACTCAAAGGGAGCTACAGGGGAAGTTCCAGTAAAGAGAGGGAGAGAGAGAGAAAGAGGAGAAACACACACACACACACACACACACACACACACACACACACACACACACACACACACACACACACACACACACACACACACAAACACAGTATTCTTCTCCAGCATTACTAAGCCCTCCTACTGGTTTTCCATGGAAGCATACAACAATATACCAAGAGTTGTTAGTGTTGTGTGCCAAAAAGCAGAGCAAAAAAACAACTGATAAATTAATGAATGACAAACGTATGGACAAATTAAAATTAAATTATAATCAAGTTATCAATTCACTGGTCAGGGAGATTAATCCCAGATTCTTGCATATCTTAACATCCTCTCATTGGAAGAAGCAAGTAAGCTTATATGCAGTAGGGTCAACATGTGAACACTCTTAGTAAAGTGTGTTATGCTAATGTGCTAATAGCACTCAAGATAAAGGAAAGGTTGATGTGAATGCCGTTGTATTTGCAGGTAGACGGAGACAAGCTTAAACTAAATCTCATATTCAGCCTTTGAGTCGCCACTTAGTAAAAATGTGTGGATCACAAAAGTAATCAGGATTTGATATCTAGATACCAAGGATTCGTTTACAAAAGGGTATTAAAGTTATTTTAATATTTGTTGAGTGATTTCAGTCTGGAATGTGCAGAAGTTTGTAGTTTCAGAGCTACATTTTGCACGACTAAAAAGGGCTTTATAGTTTGGTGTCTTAAGCGTCTCACAGTGATGAGTTTCTGTACTCAGTGATATTTTTTTATGTTATTCAAAAAGGTAAGTGTCTGTGGGATTTTGTCTATATCCCCTGGGCAAGAAAGACAAAACATCACCTTGGGCTCTTGGATCTAAAGCGGAGCGCTGATGGGTTACTAGAGAAAGAAAAAGTAGGAGTGAAAAACATTATTTTAACTTCCTCATGCTAGAAATGTTCAAGCATACTGAGAAGAAAACCTAAATCTCTTTGTATGAGTCTTGACAGAAAAATGTCCACACTGAGGCTTTAATGTATGAAGAGAGGGTGACAGTAGAAGTTGCCTCATCTGAGGAGTTCACATAACCAAACGATTGACAATCACTACAGCAGATTGAACAAATAATCAATGCTGCTGCCTTTGTATACCTCCAGTACTCCATCTCACTGCACCACTTGTTTTCACTTAATCACCTCTGAACAGCTTCATCACATCACTCATAATACAAGAGAAACGCTTTCCAAAGTGCTGTGCTTTGACCTTCTCTTCATTCACTCCCTGCATTGTTACCTGCTCCCCTTCATGTGCACAGGAACGCATGTGGAGTGTGCAAAGAGCAGCAGAAACACGTTATGTAACGTACCCCGTCTGAACGAACCGACTCCCCTTTCTCTGAGGCGACTACAGCTCTTCATGTAGTCCTTGTTGTTTGATAATTGCATAATGTAGAGTAACTGTAGTGTTATTAAGCCTGGGGACAAATGCTTCAATTTGGGAGTAAGAGGAGGTGTTCCCCAGATGAATGTGGGCCGTTCTGCTTTTACAAACACCCCCAAAACAGAAACATGGGGGGGGGGAAAGATGTTGAAACTGGTGCAGGATTGTGTTGATGCGGAGAATATGGGTGAAAAAGAAGGGGATGGATGAAGCTCTGGCTAAAGAGAGAAGGGGGAGGAGAGGAGAGTAGTGTGTGTTAAAAGAGGGAAACTAGAAGCAGGGGGGCTGGTAGACAAAAGTGAGATAGGGGAGGGAGGAATGAGGAGAAGGAGGAGGAGGGGGAGGCGGTGCTAAGGCAGACAGCAGGGAAGGAAAACTGAGAGGAGGAACAGTGGAGTGAAGTGAGAAGAGAGAGGAGGAGAGGAGGAAAATAAGGGGGCTTCCATTTGAAAGAGTCGGGATATGAAGTCCTGTTGTGATTTGTTAACAGCAGGACGGTGGACTTTTGCGAGGACGAGGTAGATGACTGGAATAAAGGAGAGACAGGAGACAGGACTGGAGTGATTTTTTTTTTACTTCTTTTTTTTTTTTTTTTTTCCAAGAGAGACGGAGACAAGTAAAGGCAGCGATGCAGGGCTCTCACTGGGGTGAGTGTGCTGTGTGTGTGTGTGTGTGTGTGTGTGTGTGTGTGTGTGTGTGTGCTTGTGTCTGCAGAAGCGTGTGTGTGAAATACGAGTGTATGTCTTAAAACTTGGGCTCTCTTTGCGCTGCTCCCTATCCCAGGTTGGCTCCGTTTGCATGAATTTGCTTGGGGGGGGGGGAACTTTGTATTCATGAGCACCTTGAGTCAGCGGGAAGCCACTTAAAAGGGTGTCAGCTGCGGAAATGCCAATAATGGAAGGTGTGTAGCGGAAAGAGTTGAAGACAAAAGTAGCTTGGCGGGCCTACTCTCGTGGAAACACAGATTTTTACAGGGCTGGAATCTAGTTTAGCAATGAAAAAAAGTTGTGGTTAATATGTGGTTGAAATGAGATTTGAATGGTACAATAGAGACAAAGGAGAGTAACATGGTTCAGACTGAGCTTACTAGCTTTGACATAAAGTTAGTTTTCATGTTTCTGCTCCATATGACCCTTGAGACGTTCGGGCTGCACTAACACTCAACACTATGGACTTTGGGAGGTGGGCTGATGAGTTTTTTTGGTGGTGTGTGTGGGAGCACAGATTTTTCTAATCCTGATCCTGGGTAATCTGCTCATTCCAGTCTATTGATTTGAAATTCCAGCCTTTAGAAAAGCTGTCCTATCCTTTGGACAGTTGGCCTGGAGGAGAAAGAAGAAGAAGAAGAAGAAGAAGAAGAAGCAGGAGGAGGAGGAGGAGGGTGTTATTCAATCCGTCTGCCCACTGACTCTGAAGATAAGAAAGAGCATGAGGCAGCAGATATATTTCCAGCAGATCATTAGGCTGCGTCTTCAAAGTTTGACCCTTACATGTTTTTACACAGAAAAGTCAAAGAGAATCTTTGTGTTACTTTTGATGATTGAGCATTTTTGGAGAAACATGCTGCTGCGTGGCCACATACTGTAGTTTGTTATGTGTCAGCAGATACATGTTTGGTCAGAGCGGTTAGAGGCCTGGACACTCTTTGTAGTATCTGTCTGTCTGAGGGTGTCATGTTGAGGTTTCGTTTGAACGCATGTTGGATGGAAGACTGTAATTACCCAGTCTGGCTTTTGGCAGAGCTAGAAGGAGTGACGTTTGACTCCATAAACATTGTGGCTGTAAACGGGCAGGTGTCAAGACGCAAATGTTGACGTACAGTTAAACCTCGAGTTTTGTGGAGGAGGGGAGTTGGAGAGGGGGTAAAGACGTGGAGAAGATGGGTTACCTCATTGCACTTAACAAAACAAATGAGGTAGATGTGAGTCACGTGTTTCAGCAGATACGTACGTAACCCTTTCCAGCCACGTTGACTCATGCTTAATGTGTCTCTACGGTGTGTTTAAGTACAGCGATAAAGATTGTGAAGTAGCTCCAAATAAAAGGCAATGAGACCTTTAATTGCTATTTCGCCTTTGGTCTTCCTGATTTTTGTCATTCTATCCAAGTGTAGATTTGATACCGCTCTTAGATTTGTGAAGCTTATCATCCAACAAATCACTTCCTCAATCCCAAATATTTCAAACTCTATTAGGTTATCTTCTGTGCCCTTTTTTTCCACTGAAGGCTTATGAGCTGGGGACATGTACTCACTAAGTCAAATGTGGACCATCCTAACATGCACACAAACTTTGGATAAGCTTTCAAATAACAGCAAAATGTCATCTTTAAAGGAGGTCCAATTGCTACAAAATGATGGAATTTGCCCTGCTTGGAGATTTTTCTAACAATAATCACATGAAAGTATCAACTTGGAGAATTTTTGATAACTTGAGAACATTGTGAACAGGTAGTGTGAGCTGCATTGTGTAGAAAACTTGTCTTTTTTTTCCAAGATACAGTTTTGGATAGGACAGCTGAAGAGAGACAGGAAATGTTGGGAAGAGAGACTGAGAGATGACATGAAGCAAAGGGCAGAGGTCAGATTTGAACCCATGGCCGCTGTGACCAGGACTATAGCCTCTGTACATGGGGCGTGCAACATAACCACTAAGCTATGCGGCCCCCCAAAAATGGACATTTTGTTGCTCTTGTTCATGGTTAAATGATACCGTTTTAGAGTGGAGCAAATCAACTTTTTTCCTTGTAAGAAGGTGAGAGTGTACAATGCTGGGTGAAATAAAAACAGTTGACCTTCAGGTTTGTGTTTTTTGAATGTCTTCATTCCTCGCTGATCAGACTACTAGAAAAAATCGTTTAAAATAGGAAACAGGATTAAGATACAATTTTTTGCTTCCCATCTTCAGTTCTGTCATTTTCCATGGATCCTGTCCAGCCTAATATCACACAAGATATTTACAGCATGTGAAGCCTTTAGATGAGAAGAGTTAAAGTAACACAGAATGAAGGAGACACATTTACAGATTGCGGTTCAGGACAGCGCTCTAACCTGGCTCCATCATTACACCTTTGTACTTACACATTGTATCTGTAACGGCGTAACATTGGTGCCCCAGTGTGTGAATATACTTTGCTTTACGGCGTAGCAGAAGAGCATGGCGAAGTATCCTGCCTTCCAATATGGCAGTGTGGAAGCGCCAACAGACAGAAAAACACAGGAAAAGTGAGAGACAGCAAAAATGAGGAGTGGTGCTGGCTTCTTCTCAGTTTGCTGAATTAGTGTTTTCCATGCTAGTTTACGCCCCCCCCCCCCCCCCCCCCCCCCCCCACTTCATCTTTTCTCCAGTTTTCAGTTTGTCTGAACACACGTGTGCTCCTTCACCATGTCAGATATTTTCTTGGATGAGTAGAAGTGAATTATATATCATACATCGAGGTTGGCACACTTAAAACTGAGGCGGTGCTGCTTATGTAATAGCTGCTGTGGGACTCATTTGCCTGGCTGTTTTTAGTTGCACAGGGTGTGTGGGCGGCATTGTGTGCGTTATTTTCTGCCTTGGCTTTGATCAGTGATTTCAAAAATAAAGCTTTGACACCTTTGCTGAGAAATTTTTAGATATCTTGGCCTACTTTTTTTTTTCCCTCATTGAAGCCTGAAGTGAAGGAAGCAAAACAGCCTCTCCTATAATCAAGACTCCTGTCACTGCCCCCCTCCTCATTCTCCCTCACATTGTGGGTCACATTGTCAGTCAAAAGTGTTCTTGCTTTCAGTACGAGATAACAGGCCCCTTCTCTGTGCTGTCTGCTCTCTGTAAAACTGAAACAATAGCCCTCTGCAGCCAGAGCAGCAGGGGGGGAAGGAAGGGAAGTTTAGGAGGGAAAACGTGACTTCTCTCTCCACTTTTGGAACAATGAAGTCAGAGCAGCCCCAGCACCTGGATTTTCCAAAATATACCCAAGTAATCATCGTGCCAAAGACAAACGACCTGATAAAACATGAAAGCTGCCCCGCAAAATATTCTTTTCAATCAAAGTCGAGGAGTTAAGTCTGAGCTGATCTTGACAAACAGTAGTCCTCTGGCCATGCTAAGCCCCGCGTCTCTACCACATGGCATTCTCGGTATTTCCAGTGTCTGCAGGTCCGACCACTGACCGCCGCTGGATAACTGTCAGTGGCTGGAAATACTCCTGGAAAATCCAACAGTCACAGCAGACTAGGAATGTCAGCCATCTTCCTTTTTTTTTTTACATACTGTTACCTAAATTGTCTCCTATGCCATCTGACTGTAATCCAACACTGTCTAGCTTCAGAGTTTGGAAATATTCTCATTGAAATGTCTTCTTACTTGGTACTTGAGTACAATCTTTTTAATGATTACTTTCTTATTCTTGGGTCAAATAGTTCTTGGCGTAACTTTTTAAAGGTTAGTCTTTTGAGTTTCCTAGGTAGCCTACCCAGTGGAAACACAAGGAAGTCCTGACATTTTTACACTGGAGTATTTTTCTACATATAAGTGGTTGCCCCTTTTTTCCTGAACCGGGCCACTCGAGCATGTTGGCTGCTAGTTTACTTTTTTACGAGCTTTGCTAACTGCAGCTCAATATCTACAGTATGGACATAAACACAAAGTCAAACTGTGACTTCTGTCTTTAGTTAAATGTAAAAAAAAATAAATGTATATTTAATTTAAAAAAAAAAAAAACTGTCTCTTATTCAATCCATCAGTGTTAGATATGTGAAGGGAAGAATACCTCTGTTATCAGGACAGACATTCTTGCACCATTGAGTGTTGTTATGATGAATGAGGGACGTTCACATCACAGCGTCACTTTTCCTAAATGTTCATTAAAGTGGCAGTAAGCAACATCAACATTCCTACAGAACAAAACACTGAAGCTGGATGATTCTAGTTTAAATATTCAGCTCACAGAGTCACTCTGATTGGCTAGACACGTGCAAACCAACCATGATTGGTTGTTTGATTCAGACCTCCAATTTAAAAAATTAAAACACATAATGCAAAGTACTCACAGACACTGATCAGACACACATTTATTAAAAGGGAATATTTCAATTGAAATTGTAAGTCACATGCAATGATCAAAATGTCTTATTTCTGACAAATGTTTGTGAAACTATATTACTTACTGTGGCTTTAAGTACATACAGCAACACTTTTTAATGCAAACATTTTACCTGAAAATATATGTGTGCAACCTCTATTGGTTTGAGGGCAGTAGTAACTCAAAGCTGAAACAGGACCCCTAAATAAGTGATTGGCAGATTGGGTCCCCAAATTACCACAGTGTTTTCACAAGGCTCTGTCGCTACTTTCATGTAATCTAATTTCAATAGATTGCTGGCTGCTCTCACTGTCAACCCCCACAGGGAGTTTCTCTGCAGTTATACATGTGTGTGTGTGTGTGTGTGTGTACGTGTGTGAGATGTTAAAAAGAATTCCAGTCCTCGGTCACTCCACTCTCCAGCAGCCTCTCACGTCTGAATTGAGGCCAGATGCTTTGAGATGCTAAAGAGCCAACCTGTCTGCTGTCAGACCGTCTGACACACACAGACCTCACTCACTCATTCACCTATTCATTAACTCTTTATTTCTTTCCTTCTACCTTCCTGTTTCCAACTTCTCTTGTGTCTCTCTTTCTCATTTGCATAAATAGTGTGGGCCTCTGCCGCCATTGCAACACTTCCAAAAGGAGTAGGAATCTAAAATCTGCAACAGGTTTTTGTGAAAGAAGATTAGGGGGGGAAAAAAATACTGTGGGAGGATCTTCTGCCAATTACGCCTTACCGAACTCACTTTTTTTTTTTTTTTTAGAAACTTTTACTTCTCCTTTTGTGTCACAGAAGAAAAACCTGGTTTAATGAAGTCAGATAGCTGCAAGGCATGGATGCAAGAATTTGAAAGTTTTGTAAAGCTACAATGTCAACCATGTTAGATTGCCAAAAAGGGCAACATCACCATGATCTGAGTGAAAGGAGACTTGGCACTGAGGCGACGGGTTAATGAGGCCTCAGTAGGTTTGCATGCATTCAGCAATCTCCAATACACACACCCACACACACACACACACACACACACACACACGCACACAAACGGCGAGATCTTAAAGCAAATCCATGTGGGGGTAGGTGACAGTGAGCTACCACGCAGACAGACAATCATTGTGTTGGAATGGAGGCCTATTATAACCTCGGGTCTTCTGGCAAAACATTAAAAGGCCTTTCTTATTTTACACTTGAGTCGGCTGACTTCATCTCAATACCATTTCCTTGCCTGTTTGAAGTTTTATTGTGCAGTTTCAGTCAGTAGATGCATGACAAATGATTGGGATAGTAGATTAAGTGAAGACTGATTACCCTGCTGAGGTATTACGTGTGTCAGTGTGCTGCTGCCTTGCCTGTACTTGTGGATTTCCTTTTGTTAGCAGCCGAGGAGGATTATTCTGACTCACCTGGCTTGTGGATTTTCTCCTTATCTCTGTCTGTCTGTCTCACTCTCTCCCTCCACAGAGATCACGGGTCTCAGGATTAATCAAGGCCACCCAGGCTCTGTATGCATAAGTAGGATATTTCTCCTGGTCTGAACAAGCTCCAACAGTTTCATAACATCCTGCTTTAATATGGAAACTCTTCTCTTTTGACTCCCCATTAAAGAAAACATTTTTTTTATGAATGGTTCTGATTATACCTTGAATGCTGATACGTTTGCCCTTGTCCATAGAGTGCCTGCTCCAATGCACAAATTTTATACCTTCCACCTGTTGCTTTGGTCTTCACGCTGGCTTGGCCCTCTGTTAGTCACGCTGCTGTGTTCATGTTAAAGGAGGGTCAGATGAAAATTTAGCTGCATAGACCAGTGAGCAGGGGAGGTGAGGGAAATGGGGGATGGAAAAGGAAAGAGTGACAGGAGAGTGGTGGAGCAATAATCCTGCCCGGGAAGAGAGGAAAGGGATATGGGTGAAAATAGGAACAGGAAAGAAGGATGAAAGTGGAGGAAGGAGGTGGAAGACCCTTGAAATATGGCAGTTTTACCAGGATCAATACTTAAATCTTCAACAACAAATTTCCTTTTATCAATAGATCACTTTGTGTGGGAGGAAAGGGATCTCTTTAGTGATAAACATGAAGATAATTGTCATCAAACTCTGCAGAACACTTTGAGTGTCTTTGGTTTTAGCTTCAAATTTACAGTTTGGGGCAAACTTACCGTTTTTCCTGCATTGTTTTCACCCACAGTAAGTAAGGCACCTCTTTTTGGAGGGAAAAATAAATAAAAACTGATGAATGATTGAACCCTTAACTGCCAGTGTAAATAAGTGACAAAGTGCTTCAAACTTGCACAAAGCAACTAAAAATAAATTCATCACTCTTGCTTCACCCAGAGTTTTTCCTGCCAGTCCCCTGTGTTTTTTTTTTGGTTGAGCTTTTGTGCGAACGCAGCAGGAAATACTCAGGAAAATTCACCTTGAGCGAGTGGGCAACCCGCACATGACCATAGAATATATGCACACAAATCGTGTGATATCCATGCACATCATGAAACTGTTTCATTGTGTTTTCTGATCGCCAGTATGTTCTTCTCCATTCTTTTGTTAATATTGTGATTGTGTTGAAACAACAGGTAGCAACAAAAATGTTCCACTATAGCATAAATAGCAGTCATTTCTTTTTATTGAAAATGTACTGTAACCAATGCATGGATGCATTAAGGGGTAAGGGTTTAAATTCACCAAAGTTAGGGAGTATGTTGTCACAGACACCATGCTTTGTGAGGTTGCTCCTGTCCACGTTCAGGGGGTGCAAAGATGTGACAACATGCACCCATAAGCTCCCAGCTTTTACAGGACTGGGACAGCTTTGTTTCTTTTATCCTGAAGAAAGTCAACTGAAGCTCCTGTATATGTGTCCTTAGCCACAAGGCCACAGTGTTAATGAAAACTGACATTTCTTTTTGCTTTGTGTCTCTTATCATAGCAACATCTGAGAGCCATGGTGGGAAAAGTAGATAAAAAAAAGAGAGAAGTAACATTTTCATCGCTCAGCAGTAGAGGAGATGGTTTTGATAGGAAACAATGTCTCCCTTCACATTTGATTTCCCTGCTGGGAGATCTTAAGGTGCTCAGACTTCTGTGTCTGTCCGCTGGCCAAATAATGTCCAAACAGGATTATAGGTGCCCAGTGTTCTCAAGATCGCAGGGCCTCTTCTTTGGAGCCTCTCTTTGGACTACCTGGTATTGGAATTCCCCTCGAACCCCCTCCACTGCTCCCCCTACCAGCCCGCCTTTGTGTCCTTGCTCCTAAACCCACTTCTGCTGGGTCCTTGCTTTTTCTGACTCTGTCCTGTGCCCAGCAGAGTCTCCGGAACAGCTCAGAGGTTGCGTGTGATTGCAGTGTGTGATCTCCTGCTGCAGAATAATGGCCTTCCTCTCTCCCTTGTTATTAACAGACTTATCATAACAGGATTATTTCCCCGTCACAAACCCCACCTCTGGATCTTGTTAGAAAGCTACCTGGGAACCTCTTTCTTCTGTCAGTCCTGCTCACACTCATCCAGGGGCCTGTCAGTGGCATGTGGAGGACAAACTCTCACAACCCCCTCGATGTATTCACAGCTCCTGTCAGAGGCAGTGGGGCGGGTTTAAGCCATTCAGCATCATTTAATAGTTTTAGATGTCAGGATGTGGTGTTAAGTGGCCCCTGGTTGACCCCAAAAGAGTTCGCTGCACCACTATAGGAGTTATTTTTGAACACCAAATCAAATGCCTCGCCGAGAGAACGCCTCATGAAAGACTATCAGAGTGATTTCAGGCACTCGAGATGCTTTCTATTATTAGAGATGACTGTTTTGTTTCTCTTCCTGTCTTATGCTGCTGACAGCAGAGAAGGATGCATGCAATGAGGAAGGTGGAGGCTTGATGGAGGGATGGTAGAAGCATTTTTTGTTTTACTTTTTCATAGGAATGCAGGGGGAGGGGAAAAAAAAGGGAGGAACAACCAGTGAGAAACATCAGAGGGAGAAAATTGGCTTTTTGGATTTGTTGCCAGAGTAGCCAGAACAAAACCAGACCCTTGAAGGTCACAGGGGTGGGAGGAGAGAATCAGACCAGCTCCACCCATCAGGGGGTCAGAGAGAAAGGGCTTTGGGGGGTCACGGTTGATGGTCTCGAGGGGTTGTTAATTCTATTATCCCTGCCTGAGAGGTCCTTGTCAAGGCTGGGAGAGAAGAGGAGGTGGGAACGGCAGGATAAAAGGTAAAAGGAGGTCGTGAGGCGTGATTACTTTGGAATGGGAAGTGATCACATACCGCAAATATCTTTATCTCTTTGACTCATGTGAACTCATGAAGTCTCTCCCTGTCACGTACACACAGATTCAGAGTTTAGTTCAGATGGATTCAACTTTCTCATCCTTTGCTTAATGATAATTAACAAATACACTAAACCCTATTTGATTTTTCTCTTCTTACCCTCTCTGCTCTACTGACTATATTTAAGCTATTTCTCCATCCATTTTAGTCCAACATGTCTTGAGGTTTCTGCTAAAAAATGAACAACCAACCACATGTTTGTATCTTACCAAAATCAAAGATAAATTCATGGCTTTAAGTTCCAAAACCTCCTAACTTGTCACCTCTGCAGTTGCTTCCTACCTACCTCTTGAAGGCATGGACAAGTTACAAAAATTGCATTCTAAAGTCACCTGTATTCTTCAAACAAATTGCTTGATTGACCTTGTAAAAAAAATTAAATCTGCCCACAAATTTCTCACACTGGTACTGAAGACGGCTGCAAACAACAAACATCATAAAACCACTATTTTACATATGAAAAGAGTGGCTTCTTTCATTGTGTCTTTGAAAAGCGTTGTTGTAAAGTTGACACCAACAAACAATAAGACAACCGCACATCTCTAGGTTTCATTAGCTAACTGTGTTGATGCACTTAGTGTTCCTACGAACTGGGTGAACATCCGAGTTCAACACTGTGGATGTCTCAGAGGAGAGAGAGTGTGAAAAGCTACAAACTTTTCCCATTTGTACCAATCGTCTGCCCTTTAGTGTGTCCATTTGAAAGAGGTCTATATATGTGGCTTTTCTTTATGATAAGACAAATAGAATGATTAACACACATCACAGCTAATAACACCCGGTAAACCACTTTGGTCTGACAGCAGCTTTTATTTGAAGAACATCAAGGCTCCCTGGCTTCCATAACAATTGATGCCATTGTTAAGTGGTAGTAGTGCTTTACTGTAATGTTTTTAAGTAAACATTATGAATCACAACATGCAGAGGCATCTTGCAATTTACTGCAATCCGATAACAATTTCTTCAACAAAAACTGTTCATATACTTCTATGTTTATCATATGTGTGGGATTTATTTTTGACAGTTCAGCTGCTTTGTGTATTTCATTTGTTTTATCCACACTGCACATTAAACAAATAAACTCCTTCATCAACTTCATGTTTTGCTTAACACTGCACAAAGAAGACCTGTTGCGTCTCATTTCCTAAATCTTAAATTAAAAAAAAAAAAAAAAAAAATCTCCGTCAAAGTAGCCCATCACCAAAACAGTGTTGAGCTATTTGGGAAAGAGAACTGTCTTATTTAGTTTATTTAGACTTGCTAACGTTTCCAGTTCATGTAATAATCATTGAATGCTATGAATACACTGACTCAGTGTGTGTGTGTGTGTGTGTGTGTGTGTGTGTGTGTGTGTGTGTGTGTGTGTGTGTGTGTGTGTGTGTGTGTGTGTGGATGTTCATTTACTTTCACAGTGCTGTTTGTGTGCACAATTGTAGCCCTGGCAGACTGTGTGCAGCCATCGCTGGCATGGATTATTCCACTTGGCCAGACAGATTTGGTTTGGCACGACAGGCTCAGGATATGTGTCCCCTCTCTGTCCCGCGGGGGCATCTAACACTGATAATACTATCTGCAAATGGAAGACTTAATCTGCTGCCTCTTACTGTGTTAATATTATGTATCCGTGTTTCTCATCCTAAAAATAGTGCTGAGACCAAGTGAGGCTCTGATTCTGCCTTCAAAGACGTTTTGATAGGAGTGTGAGCGTAGTGATCAGCAGACAGTGAGGGGTTCGGTTTTCAAATCGCTTTAGTTGCAGAACACAGATGAGTGCTCACCAGGTTCAGACGGGGACGTTCAGGAAAATCTCAGAGCAGCTGCACATGGTGATGACCGTGACTCATTTTCTCTCCCCGTGTCTGTTTCATCCTGACTCTTTACTTAATCCATCCTCTTTTTTTTTTTCCCCCCTCCCTGCCGCTAATGACATTGACAATTAGCATCACATCACAAGAGATGTAGAGTGTATTTAATGAAGGATGGGACTTAGCTGTGGGGGGACTGGGGACCCACTTCCTCTGGAGAAATCTTTCAAATAAACAGCTGTAAAGTGGCAGTGGCACACAAAAAATATATTTGAAATAATTTAGAAAAGGCAAAATAAATTATTTTGGAGATACATGTTACAGCTAAGCAGGCTTAAGGGTCATACATTTGGTTGTGAAGACATTTGGCAAATGACAAAAATGAAACAGTGCATTGGTAAATGTCAAACATGCTGCATTAAAGCGGCAACAATGTCGAAAAATGAAGCAAATGCAGAAGTGCAACAAAACTAAACTGCAGTTCTTTGAGTGTCCACTTGAGGCTGTCTGCAATAGCCAAGGACTCCCCATTAGAGCCCATATTAATGCCATTTTTACAGTAGAGATAAACATGTTTACAGCTTGGAAAAAAAAACAGTTTTGGTCTCTATAGCTCTTTTTTAGTGTTAAAAACTGCTCAAGGGGGGAATTATTGTATAAGTTATCCATATAGAATGTATGAAGGCATAGTGCATAATAAGCCATAATAGTGGGCGTGGTTGATTCGATTGACGGACGGGCACGTTGTAGCTGTTTCCCAGGAGGCTTGGCTTCATTTGAGATAATCCTGTTACTACTGGCCTTAAACTGTTGGATTTGTTGATGCTGTTTTCATCATTTAGAATATGTTAGACGGATGATGAGTTGGATGTGCATGTGTTGGCAACAAAGATATTCATTCAACCAACTCTATGCCTGCTTCTTGAATAGCGAGAAGTTAGTTGGAGTCAGTATCTCCAAAATGGCAGTCACTATCCTTAGGCTTCATAACACCTCTTCAGACACCAATGGGTGACGTCACAAAGTCTGTGTTTTATACAGTCTACACGGACGTAGTCTCAGACTCAGTAAAGTCAATGGTTGCATGTAGATAGAGCATGGATTTAAAATGCTGTCTGTTTTCTCTTTCTCGTCAGAGTGTTTGGTGGTGTCTGAAGCCGTTGGGGTGCCATGGCTCTGGTTCAGGCACTTCCTGTCACTGTGACTGACCACCCCAACCCAGGTCTTGACGTCCAGCAGTGCCGGCCACTATCATCCCATTCCCCCTCCGGCCCCTGCCCCGGCCCCTGTGGTCCCTGCAGCTCTGGGACAGCCATGGGTTCTGTCAGCAGCCTCATATCAGGCCGGACGTACCAGGAGAGGCACTGCCGGGCCGCCAGCGAGTTCACCACCAAGTCACGCCGCTCCACACCGGCCACCAGCTGCTTCCGACTCCAGGATAACACCCTCCGTAGCACGAGCTCCCTAGAGCAGCTCCTGGCTATCAGCACTCAAACGCTTCCCCAGGCCCAAGTTCTTCCTCCACCGCTGCCCACCAAGAAGCAGCCCAGGCCGGGTAACTCTGCTGGGGCAGGAAGTGGAACGGTTGCAGGAGCAGTTGGCGGTGGTGGTGGTGGTGGTGGTGGTGGTGGTGGTGGGACTAATGGGAACTTTGGGCATGTGAGCAATGAGGGGGTCGCTGGAGGCTGGAAAGACAACCAGGCACTGGCAGCTGCGAGCCCATGCAGCGACTCTGAGGACCAAACGGACAACAGGACACTGAATGGCAACATTGGAGGGCCCCCTCCCAAACTCATCCCAGTATCTGGACAGTTAGAGAAGGTAAGAGGGCTAGATGGGCAATAAGTCTATAAGCTGATACCCTTTTTGCATCATCTTTTAGCATCATGTGCCAATCATAAGCAATGTACTAATGCCTATTACCAACTCTGATACATAAACATAAACAACACAGAGTACAAATCAAATTCCACATTACAGCTGTGAGAGCACACAAGCAAACCTGCACGGCAACATACAGGACAACGTTGAACCGCCACAGAAGCCATGTCACTACCAGCAAAATGTTGCTATATGGCCGACATGTTGCTGAGTTTAACCGTTGTACTTTGCCAGACCCACAACTGTTGTTCAATGGGATCACGATTCAAATGACTTGAAGGTAGTTTATTTGGTGGCAGAAGAGAACAACTTCCAGCGCACTCTGCTGTTTTTGTGCAAAGGAGTAGAAATGTTTTCCGTCAAACAAATAGATTTTTCAAGTCTAATACTTTATGGTGTCTGGTCAGACTAACTGGGTGATATAGCGCTTGAGACAACATTGGAGGCATTTCTTAAATTATTATGGTACTAGGACAGAGTAGAAAACTGTCTTCCCGTGGAGTAAAAGAAGCTTGTTTTAAATCTATAACTTTGTGAAATGACTGTCTTAAAACTCTGGCTTATTATTAACCTAAATTATGTTATATTATTTTCAATTTAAAATCTCCAGGCGCTCCTTCTGGTTTCTTGCTGTGCTTGAATGTTGTCTTGTTTGTCATCATGTTTTTGTGTTTTTGTTCTTGTGAAGCGGTGTGAAGTGCTTTTGTGAAAGACGAATAAAGTTCTATTCTATTCTACTCAGCATGATACTGAATCCCTATCCCCCCCAATAACCTGAAGATATTTATATGTACGTGCCGTGACATTACATATCATAGCAAGGACATATTTCTTGGAATACAAAACCTTACTCATGAGCATTTCTGCAGCATGTGCCCCCATTTTTTTTTTTTTACAGCAGGCTGCCTCAGCTGTCTAATTGGCTATTTATTATCATTGATCTGGAGGGGAACTTAATCAGCGGCCTGACAGGCTCACATGGACCGTTTGACAGCTCCTCACCTTGCACAGACGTCATGATCAACGTTAGGGCTCACTTACATTCAGTGATGTAATTATTCGAAGATCGAGGAAGATCGTTAAGAAAAATGCTTACAGAACATGTTGAGGAGCTTTCACCCGCTCTCTCTTCACCTCCTCCTCCTCATCCTCTTTGTTCCTCTGCCCTTTAATCAGATTTCCTCTGTCCTCTCCTCTTTCACTTTCTCCCTCTCTTGGCTGGCACTGTATGTTACATGATAGGAAAATCATTAAGAAAATTGTGTAATGAAGCCCATGAATATCAATTAAACCAAATTAAACTAATCAGAGCCTGGAGGGCTGACCTGCCAGCATATCACTCACCCCTTACTAATGAGTTTTAGTCAGCCGTTGCTAATTAGCATAGCTTTGCTTTTATCAATCACTTATACTTTTTTTTTTTTTTTTTTTTACTTTTAGAACATGGAGAAAGTTCTGATCCGTCCTACGGCGTTCAAACCTGTTGTCCCCAAGAACCGTCATTCTGTGCACTACTTATCACCGAGGCCAGGGGGCGGCAGTCTGTCAGAGAGCCAGGCCAGCCTCAACCTCCTGCTGCCCCTTGGAGGGTCCAACAGCTCCCATAGCACAAATGGCAATGGAGGGAGCAGCACTTCAAGTTCCGATGGTAAGCGCAACTCCTTCAGCGGAGGCCGAAATGCTCGGAGCAGCCAGTCCTGCTCCATGTCCGATTCAGGGAGGAACTCCCTCTCCAGCCTCCCTACCCACAGCAGCACAGGCTACAGTCTGGCCCCCAGTGAGGGCTCCAGCTCTGGGTCTGGCACCGGGGGGCAGCTGGAGCCCTCCAGTCTGGGAAGAAACACTTCAGGTGGGAGTGGGAGCCACAACCACACTAACTCAGACAGTGGACGCTCCTCATCCAGCAAGAGCACAGGCTCTGGGTCGCTCAGTGGGCGCGGGCAGCCCCTGTCGGACAGCGGGTCCTGTGGCCACTCGCCGCCACCGGTGGAGGGCTACGAGACGGTGGTGAGGGAGCTGGAGGAGAAGCTGAGGGAGCGAGATCTGGAGCTCCAGCAGCTCCGGGAAAATCTGGATGAGAATGAAGCCGCAATCTGTCAGGTGAGACAGCAAGACGCACGCACACGCACACACACACACACACACTGACCAAACCTTCCTGTAAAACACCCAATAAAGAACCTGATGTCATTATGATGCAGTACAGAGAAACACTAACTGGTGCCCTTTGCTCTGAAAGGTGTATGAGGAGAAGCAGCGCCGCTGTGAAAGAGAGATGGAGGAGTTGAGACAGAGCTGTTCAACGAAGATGAAGCAGACCTCTCAGAAGGCTCAGCGGGCACATCAGGTGCTACAGTTACAGGTATGCTTCATATAAAACATATTATTACCTTGTGTAGATTCATGCTTAAGATGAAGTGAGTCTAAGGATTCACTCTGCATTGAACAAACTGTTCTAGTGTGTAGGGCAGTTATGCAAACTGGATGTGTGTGTGTTTTTAGGTGTTTCAACTACAGCAGGAGAAAAAGAAGCTGCAGGAGGACTTCTCCTCTCTGCTGCAGGACAGAGAGACGCTGGAGAGGAGGTGTGCCACCATCCAGAGGGAGCAGACCCAGCTGGGGCCACGGCTGGAGGAGACCAAATGGGAGGTGAGAGAGAGAGTCAGACCCTGGAAAGGTGTTACATTGGAGGTGCAAACTGTGATGTGATTAAATGTGCATACTGTTAACCACTCTACACCTCTCACTCTACTGTTGACTCGCTAACAAAGCATAGATTACCCCTTAAAGGAAGGTGTTAAAACACCTTAAAGGAGGTTAAATTAACCTAATTAAAGATTATAATCATGGAAGGGAGCTAGGTTTCCCTTTCAGGAATAAACAAATCCATGATGTGTTTGTAATCAGCGATTTGAGACCCTTTTTCTTTCTCTGAATTTTCAGGGTTTCAAGTGCTCTCTCTCTGACTTTCTTTCTCTGGTCCTTTCAGGTCTGTCAGAAGTCTGGAGAGATCTCCCTCCTGAAGCAGCAGCTGAAGGAGATCCAGTCAGAGCTTAGCCAGAAAGCCGGAGACATTGTGGTGCTGAAGGCCCAGCTGAGAGAGGCCCGTTCCGAACTGCAATCCAGCCAGGCTCGATCCCAGGAGGCCCAGGCGGCCGTGAGGACGCGAACTTTGGAGCTGGAAGTCTGCGAGAACGAACTCCAGAGGCGCAAGAGCGAAGCGGAGCTGCTCCGTGAGAAAGTGGGACGTCTGGAGGAAGAGTCTGTCCGCCTGCGTGACACTCTTTCTAATCATAACGGACATCTACCTGGAAATGTAACTCTGAAGGGCCAGTGCATGAGCCTCACCCTTCAGCAGAGTAGAAGCATGGGAGGCAGAGGGGGGCCGAGTCCCTGCGTTTACCGCGACGGAGATGAGGCTCATCTGGTGTGGGGAGGAGAGAGTGATGAAGCAAAGGCTCAGAGGCAGAATGCAGAGGCAGTGCTGGGACTGAGACAACAGGTACACGTTTCTATTTTCCCTCTTTTCCAGGCATCAGTACTGGATAACAACATTCATACAGTTCATATTTTATACCTATCATGAATCACGATATGATGAAGATGTGATACGATATGATACGGTACAGTATGATAGGATAGGATATGACACGATACACTTTCTTACCCCTTGTCCTGGACTTAATCACTTCTCTGTGTTTCAGAAGAATATATCACTTTTAAGCTGTACATTATAACTTTTCAAACAAAATGTTCTTCTTTAGCTTTGCAGTTGCATCTTTTGCAAGAAATAGCCATTTGTTTTCAAATATTGTACCACAACACAGGATCTATGATGTTAAAATGCTGCTTTTCATGTTAAATCATAAACACAACATTAATGACAAAAACATAAATTCTGTGAAATAACGCTTTCTAATGTTAATTTTGCCCATGTTGTTGCTAATGCATCTGTAATTTGCATTTTCTTTTGCATTTTAACGTTACTTTAAAGTGAAGAAGCAATGTACCTTTTTCAAGTTTTGAAGTATTGCTGTTTTTTTTTTTTCTACATTTCATCTTACTGTTTTTTTTCTCAGGTGGACAGGCTGAAGGCTGAACTCATGTACGAGAGGAGAACGAGTGAGGAGCAACTTTCACACTTTGACAATGAGAGGCGGGTGTGGCACGAGGAGAAGGAAAAGGTAAAACAGAGGAGGTTTTTTTTTTTTCTTGTCTGTCAATATGTGTTTTTCATAAATGCCCTGACGAATCAAGGTTATTAAACAATTTCTAAAGAACACTTAAATAGTCTCTGTGTACTAACTTACTGTTCCTCTCTGCACTTAGGTAATCCGCTACCAGAAACAGCTGCAGCAGAACTACATCCAGATGTACCGCCGGAACCGGGATCTTGAGCGAGTGATGAGGGAGCTGAGTCTGGAGCTGGAGAGCAGGGACATGGAGGACTACGAGGTGCACAGTGGCAGCAACGACATCCACTTTGAGGAAATCACCGCCACTGAGATCTAAAAGAGAATCCACACGCTAACAGTAATGTGCGCACAGGAACATGAAAACACAAGGACTCTGAGGATGAAAACCAAACATTGAAACACCAGGCAAAATCTGCACTACCTTCAACATAACCTGGACCACAGAGCAAGCACTCACCACTTATCACTGTCAAAAGGGAGATCTCCAAAAGGTGCATTATTACTCTCTGCTATCACAAGCACTACAGTAAATCCTTACAACGTGTCTCTCCCCCGGACTCTTTATTTTTTTTAGATGGGTTTTTCCACTATAAAGCCAGCACAAAGACTTTTTTTCCAAAAACTATGTTTCCTTTTTAGACCACGTTCAAATCAGGGTATCCGAAAAACAACAAGGAAAATAAAGCAAAAAAAAAGAAGAAGCTACTATATGCACAGCAATCTGGGCGAAGCACCGTCACACCTTTTCTTGGTAGCACACGAGGTTAAACAGCCGGCCACCAGCATGCATAAAAAGGATGCATCATGACCACACTCCTGCTATCAACACCCACCGCTGCCGGCTCTTAATGAAGACATCATCACACAACAACAACAACTAAAAACAACACTTTTCCACTAAGTAACACCAAAGGGGGAAATACATTCAAAAGTCACAACATCAGACGATCAGCAGTTTACGCATTTTACAAATTATACAAGGACAAGACAGATTTCCTCAGCGCTGTTTATTTGAAAAAGAATGTGTTTTCTGTTATCACTCCAGAGAAATAAACGGTCACCACCCGCAATGAAAGGATCTGCTCACCAAGGGAAACATGGTGTCATTTTCCACAACAGTCCTGCTCACTTTTGTTTGCGATACAGCCGCCTTTGTTGGGAAAGGAAATCATAAAACCAGTTTGAACATTTGTTTCTTGGTTGTCTTACATATGGACATCCTAATCCGTCTTTTTCACTCCGAATCCAGAGGACACAAACATACAAAAGAAACGCTTATTCTGAAAGCTGCTCATGTCATCTGGAACTCCAAGAGTCACATTTGATCACTCTGTCAACTCATTTATTCAATGCTGCAATTTCTGACTTAAACATTTACATTTTACAATTATGTAGCACTATAGAAAGCAGACTGTAGCATTGGAGATGTCACTAAGAGGCTGCTGATTCTCCTCTTTGTCTTTTTCTGCCTTTTTCTCCATGTCTTCTTCTCTCTTTCTGTCTCTAACTCTGCTTCTTACTCAACTATTTTTATAACAGTGAAAAGCGCCTCAGCAGTCGGTATCAGGAATCTAAAAATGGAGCATATTCTTTTACTTTAGATGTGACGTCACTGAAGAATTTAAGCCAGTGTTTGAACTGTAGGCATGCTTATTCAGAGTTTCCGTTTATTCCCCTTTGTTCCCATTAGTGCTCTTTCTTTAGCTTTTTGCAGCCCAAAGCCAAAATAACACTTTAAAAGTCTTCCTAGTCTCACCGTAGACTATAATCTTCACTGACTCCTATACAGATAACGAGACTGGCATGTCTGCATGTCTTTATTATATCAGATTTCAGAAGAGGCCTGTTGAGATAGTGGTGAGATGATAATTTACAGAGGCAGACGCTCCATTGTGAATTGTCGGCTGACCTCATTTACATGGCGGCCATTTTCCAGTCCAATGTTATAGTCAGGGTTGGAAGCCTTTATGCTGTTTTAATGTCATACTACTGGGCTCCAGGTCTCAAGTTTTATAAACTAAAGGACGAATCGTTGTCATCTACTGCCTCTTGATTGTTGAACAGTAAAAAATATGAGGGATGTCGTCGCATATTTCAATTGAAATCAACACATTTGGAAACCATTTATGTGTAGAGAACGGGTAATATTAGCATTTAGCCACTTTCTAGATATTACTGGCATTAGCATTGATCTTCCTACACAATCGAAGAGAGAGGTGTTAACTTTAAGCTAATGTTAGCTAGGAATAAACTTGTTAAATGATACAAAAGGAAAATGGCTAAATCCTAGTTTATAGTGTATTGTTAGCTAGAAAATTAGCTTCTTTGCTATCAAAATGTGTTAATAATGTTAGCTAGAAGTTTAGCTTCTTTAACAAAATGTGTAAGTAATGTTAGCTAGTAAGTGGTTAGCTAATAGGTTATCATCTATGTTTTTTAATGTTTTACCAAAAGTCACTCTTTATTTGAACTATCAATTGTCGTTTTAGTTGTTCAACAATCAAGAAGCAGTGAAATGATAAACATTATTAGAAATACTTCATTTGTATGACAACCTGGAATACAGTACAACAGCAGTATTACAGTGTTTGAGCTCCCAACTCTGAGCAAAACGTCTGAGGAAATTGGCTGCAGTGTGAATATGGTACATCAGCTAGCTTGGAGCATGTTCATTTTTGAAACTGTGGGATTCTGTGTTTTCTCACAGTATATGCAGGGCTGTAAAACACTGAGCATTGTGGGTCTCTATATATTAAAAAAAAAGTATAGTGAGCTGAGAACTTTTATTTTACAAAGAGTCTATAAAATTGAATAATAGTTAAATGGAAATCTATATAATGGAGGAGATGTTGTATATTTTTTTATATATAGCACCTGAAGATATTTTGTTGTAGTACCGGTATAAGTGTTGGTTTAATATACAAAGTATAAAGACTTCTATATAAGAATATATCTATCACATACCAATATTTCAAATGATGGATCAGTTTCAAATGGAGGCGGCAGCATAGAAAGAGTGCACCTAATACTGTAATGCATGACAAATGTTTACATGATATAATCTTTGTGACACAACTTACACTCTAATGACCAAACTTTGCATCTGTTAAAACAGTTGAAAGCTTTTTATTTCGGGCTCTGTTGTCTCTCCATTTAGATTGATCTTTCATTTGACCGTCAGTATCATAATATCTCACATGGTTCATGTCTTCATCGTTGGGTTTCGTGCACGTCATTTGTCTGTTGATGAATCAGTCACTCAAAGATTTCCCTTTTTATGCGTTAAGTGGAGGTCAGCGGTCATGCAAAGTGAGAAAAGGTTGTTTCCTATACTTGGAAATTCAGTTGAACCCTTTGCAGAAAATTTGATCCGCAAATATGATCGATTATAATACATTATGCATGACATTTCCAGAGTTAAAAAGTCTGCATTGTGCATAAAATGTTCACATAAAGCATTGGAAAGCGCCTTTGAATGGAACAAGTTGGATTTGTCCAACCGTGTTCGAGTTGAAAACCAGACCTAGACTGTTATTTACTGACCACAGATGCAGCACAAATGCAGATTAGCAACAAGTACAGGTGTATCAAACCAAACTGAGTTCTTCACTGAAAGTTCTTTATGCATCATTGACTTCCTCCTCCTCCTGTTTCAGTTCTCTTCATTGTTGCATAACCGTTTTCTGTGTAAATATGTAAAACACTTCATAGTATAACAGAGTGACATTGTCTTTTATTCAGACAAATATCTATTTCAAATGTAGCCACTGTGACTAGACCAAAGCAACGTAAATCCTTTCTTTCTTTTTTTGTGGCTTTTTTTCTCATCCTTTTGTGTGCATTTTTTTATGTTTACTTACATTGTGTCTTCAGTTATTCATAAAGTCTGTAGTTGTCCTTGTATATTTTTATGTGTACATGTCTTGTACAAATGACTGTGTTTTTAATTAAAGAACAAGCTGTCACACCTTAAATTGACTGCTAATGACATTTTTTTACACTCATCGATCACGGGCTGATGAAAAATACCGACTGAGCGTTCATCGAATTCAAGTTATGACTAAGTGCTTTGTAATAACTGAAAGGCATATGCACACAAAATGTATTTTTTAAAACCTTTAATTGCATGTCTGAAAAGCAACATTTCACCTTGAAATCCAAGTTTGTGCAACATTAATCAGTGTTTTCCCCTCTGGCTGTCTGCAGAAGTAAGGCACTATATGCACAGTATATTCCAGTAACCTTCCTGCCAAATTCTCCTATACCCTTCTTTGATTTAATCTGTTGTCTTCATGTCTTGCATTTCTCGTTGACATGTTTTTCCTCCCCATGTCTGCATAAGCTCAGCCCTCAGCATGGTGTAATTAAGCCTCTAAAGTGGCGGATTGGTTCAGAGCACAGGCACTCCTGCCAGAATAATACAGCAAAAAGTACCCACCAGAAATGTGGAATAATCTCTCCCCATGACATCCCCTAAACCCAAACTATCAGTTTTGACATAATACAGGGGATTAATCTGGGTCTAAATCTATAAATCTGATAAAGCGGGATCGGGTAATCTCCCACTGGAAGGCCTGCTGGACTGAGATGATCCAACTGAGAAGTGCAAACCACTGGCTCTACAATCAGAAAGTGCTAAGAGATCACTTGACGCATCATGCAGTGGCACAACTTCAACCTAGGAGAAATTCATGGTCCACACGATATAAAAAAAACCCCATATATTTCACTTTTTATCCCGTTAATGTACAATTAATGTTTTTTAATATAATGTTGACTATGAATATTATAAAAGTGGTACAGTTGAAAAATGTATATCTCACATTTTATTGTAGCAAAATCTATTTCTAACCATCTCCATTCGATAGCTTCTTTGAACCTACTTTGACATGTTAACTTTTCTCTTTGACATGTTTCCTCCTTCTTAAACGAATGCTTCTGTCCATCATTTCCTCCGCATTATGAAAGAGATCTACCTGTCCCATGTTTCCTCCTCTGTGGTGAATTCTTTGGTGATTCACTCCCACAGGGGTTGCATGTTTTGTGTCCTTCACGCCTGAGCTCCTGCCTCGCTGTGAGGCACTCAAAGGTTAGTCTGCAGGTCTCACGGGGCCGGTGTGGGCGGTAGGGACCTTGGGAACCTTGACCACAAAAACCATCGGGTCTTTGGCCTTGTTGCCGAACGCTCGGCGAATAACATCCACTGCGTGCTGATGAGTCACTCCCTGCAGACTCTCGCCGTCCACAGACAGAAGTTCATACCCTGCCTACAGATTTACACACAGAAAATGGAAAAATATGATACATGCAAAACAATAACTTAACACAAAATAAGATTTTTACTCCTTATTAACCAAATATCTTTGAGTGTCTTCCACTTCTCTGTATCCTTTTTTTTCTGTAGCAATCGGTCTCTTTCCACAGCGACATTAAAGACACTTTCCATAAATCTGCAGTGATTGTGTTCCTTAGCGAGGACCTGATTTATGCCATAGAGAATTGTGCCTCTCCTGCTACTTTTATGTATTCACACTGAAGGCCGTCACTATTGCACACATAAAGTTTCCCCTTCAGCACAAGGTTGTTAGAAAAAGAACATACACCGAGACAAGCACACGTGCGCACACACACACACACACACGTGAAATCTCTGTTTCTTGCAGAATACGAACAGAGAGTGACAAAACTTTGAAGCCCCTAGGAAAGGAACTTCCTCTGATGTCATCAGCGTTCATTGAGGATGCACCTGCCTCATGTGTTCAACCTCAGTGAAGGTTAGAAACACATAGCAGACAATGCCAGTGGCCATTGTTGTATCTCCACCTATAACGTCTTTTCCCTTTCCCTTTTCCTCTCCAGTCATGAGACATTCATTTTCCCTTTTCAGCACGAGCCCTATTTATCTTACAGGTGTCAAATACATCTGGATGATATAGGAGGAGAAGGCCGCCCTGACTTTGTCCTGACAGCTTTTCAAACGGCTCAGCAGACAGTCTTGTGTTCACCACTAACCTCATAACCTGCCCTGAGATCAGGATCAAAGATTTAGAGCCATTTAACCAAACGGCAGATTAAAGGTGCTTTTTCATTTTGAAAAGTAATTTATTTGAATTAAACAGATCCAACCTAATCTGTCGCATCCTCTTTGCAGCCTTTTTTTTTTGGAGCACATTCATAAGTTTCTCTCTCTTCTAGCCAATGGATGTCACAATCTAAAAATAATCTAGCCTTTAAAAGTGACTACAGCTTGCATGGAAGGATCAATGAAATGTTTATCAGTTTTACCAGGCTCTTACAATTAAATTCAACATAAGAAGAGGAGTATTGGCGCCATGTACCGCTTATTTAAATCTCTACAGATGCAGTATGTAAGCCATACTTGCAAAAAAAACCTGTTGCACCAAAAACTGAATCTTTCATTTAAATCTTCAGTCAAACCCAGATTTAGAAATAAAGTATAAAATTATGAATAACATTGGCAAAAAAAGTAATTAGGATTCCTCCTCTAAAACCCTGATACAAATTCACCAAATGTATAGGAACTGATCCATCTGTGTTGAGAATCTGTTGTTATTTTTACAGTCTATGGTTGAGACATATGAGTTGGACGATAGACCAACGATACATCAATGAAGCTGCATTGCTAAATTGGCAAAATATTTGTCAAAATCAGGAACAGTTAAGCTGTATATTTTTGATTTTCTAGTGATAAGTAGCACAAAAGACTACAAATAAAAGTTATAGTATCATACGGCATGTATTTACTACTCCCTGTCACACAGGGGGTTAACAGGAGGCACATGACAACATTTCCTCTGATAAAAGCAGGTGGCTAAAAAACAGGAATACACATGGCCACACGTCTCCATACACACAAAACAACATTCTTCACTGATTATATGTTATCATGAGGGTCAAAGGAAACAGGATGCATGTTAACACTGAGCTGAGCAGATAGCAGGGAGCTGACAAGGCTTGTTTTGAGGTGTGATGTGGAAACAACAGATAGCAGAAGGGTGCTAGCAAGTTGCTAAATATCTGTAGCTTACACTATGACTCTGTTTTTAGCCATGCTAGCAGCACTCTGGTCCAAACACAAATATCTCTACAACTTTCAACATGATGCGATTTGGTTCAGACATTGTTACAAACAACATGAATCCCTCTGAATTAGGCTACCTCCATATCTTCAGCATATTATCTTTGGTATTAAAAGCAGTTAGCATACAGACGTTAGCTCAAAATACTGCTGTGCCTAGGAGCAGTTCCTCAAACACATGTTCATTTTTGAGGGCCCTTGACTTCGACTGAGTTCATCAAAACAAACTACAAGGGGTCAGAGCCAAAACCTTTACATGGAAAATTTGATCTCGCTTGCTTTTGTTTTATTTCCAAAGCTTAATACACTGATTTAACTGTGCTGTCATTCCATTTGATGTTAATGGAAATTTCTCTGCAAAACTTATAACAGTCCTATTAGATATTTTGGAGGATTTTTATATTTTGCGTCATTATTTCCTTACACCAGTATCATGTTTCGTTTCCTGAAAGCATTCCAGGAATTTTCTTCTACAGCCCAATTTAGAGTCTCCATCTGAAAACATTCATTTCAAGGGCCATTTATGGGAGACCAATATGACTTGATCCCAAAAGAAACATGACACCAGGAGGCACCCAAAATGAATGGATTGGGTCAGGCGCAGGGGCAGGGGCAGGGGCAGGGGCAGGGGCAGGGGGGACTTGGTATGCGATCTTGGTCCAAGCTGTCTCTTTTTGCCAAGTTCTTATTTCTATATACCACGAGCTTAAACATTATTTTCCATTTCTGGCACTTTTGTTGTTCTTATACCGGATTTCTGCTCCCTTTCTTGGTGTGTGTGTGTGTGTGTGTGTGTGTGTGTGTGTGTGTGTGTGTGTGTGTGTGTGTGTGTGTGTGTGTGTGTGTGTGTGTGTGTGTGTGTGTGTTGCTTGTTTGAACATAAAGGCAGACTTGTATACAGGAATTTGGAAATTTATATTTTTTCTATATCTGAAATCCTGGATGCTTTTTATGTTTGATGCTTCAATCGGACATTGGACACATGTAGCATTTGTCAAATGATAGCTAGGTGTAGGAAACACATAGTACATAAATAACCTATATTATCAGGCAAATATTTAATGTGTATTTAAGCTGGTGTTGTTTGACGTCTACATCTTTGAATCTTTCTAAGAATTAGCTCTTGGTTACCAGTAATGAGCGAGTGTGTGTATCAGGTGTGCTTAAGTGAACCAGGCCAAGATCACGGACGACTGTTAAGTTACTGTGCGGTCGATATATTACCAATACATTAACAGACCAGCACCTGTGTTCCTCATCTATAATGGAGGTGATGGGCTACTTGAGACAGCCATGGACTCATCTGCTCTCCACTCCTCATTACACATAATCAACCTCTTTGTCATAGACCGGCTTTCTTATCCCAACAACTCATAAACACAGGACAAAGAGTTGACGGGTAATTAAAATACACTCCAACCAGGACACCCGTCTAAAGTGCTTAAGAGTCAGGGGTGTGTGAAGAAAGAAAAGTGCATTTTCAAACTGTGAAGGAGTACGATTGCATTTCACTTGATTACCAAATTTTCTCACAAGTCATTTTTTTGAACTTTTCACAATCACTATCACCTTTTTTTTTTGTCATATTGGGCCTACTGCAGTGATTCTTTTTGTTTCTTCTCACCTTCAGAGCCTCATTTGTAGACGCTGCTCCTCCTGGGAAGATTTTTTGAATCTTTATCATGGGCTGGACTCTAGACTCCATTCCTCCAGAGATACTAATACCTGAAAGACAATCATCAGAAGGAGTGCTTTACAGTAACAGATGCCTATATTATCACTAGTTTTTTTTTACTGTGCATACACTCTCTGTGTTCTTGGACAGATATCATTAAAAGCATTTAACTCTTCCAAATCCCTGTCAGTTTAAAAATTAGTGATACCATGCCCTCTACTGGTGATGTAATGCACATGGGATATTCAAAAACATTCAAAGGGTCTGCTTTCTTATTTTTATTTGTCAGTTTTATTCATGCTGAGGGAAGAAGACTCATAACAGATTTAGTATCTTGCATAGAGATCTCCCTAAAATCTGTTTAAAGTGATAGCAAAGCAGAAAGTACATGTTTTTTCTGTTAGTACTTACCCAGAGATGGCTTGGCCTTGGAGATAGTCAAAGAGTGGATGTCATACTCCTCAGGCGTCAGACTGTGACCGTTGTGTGAATGTCCATTAACCAGCTGACTGCTCCCTTTGCCCCTTGACGGACTCCTCTGTCTCTGCGGCTCAAACACATCGGCGAGCGGGGTTCTCCCTCTCTGCTGTGAAGGAACGTGTACGCTGACCTCTGTGTAGCCCTCCTGCCTGCTCCGTCTCTTGTCTATGCTGTCAGGACTCGCCTCCCTCCTCACTCTCCCGCGGTCGTTTCTCACAGGTGACCTCCCTCGTTCAGGAATCGCATCTCCTCGATCAAACACTGACAGCAGTGAGACCTCGTCGTACAGCGACTCCCCGTTCTCCCTTCTGTTTGGGGAGCGATGGGGTTGGCGCCCATGTTGGGTGCTGTGTGGGGATTCTGTGAGGAGGGAGCTGTAGATGGGTGAGGGGCTCCGGGAGCGGAAGCGCACATTTGAGGAGGTGTAGTTGTCCACAGGTACGTCCAGCAGAGGGGCGAAGGCGCGGGAGGGAGGGAGATGGCCAGACTGTTGGCTGGACAAACGCAATCTCTCCAACTCTTCAATCAGCTGACCCTCTCGCGAAGTGTCCTGGACTGGCTGCAGGTGGAAGCCGCCCCTGAAATCTGGACAAACCAGAAAACAACAAGCTCAGCTTTAAAACAGCAGACCTTCTTCTTTAGGATGTCTACCAGTAGTAGAACTCCTGCATGTAAACACAGAGAGTATATTACTTATTAGACATAAGAAACCATGTCATTCATGTCCCTGTAAACATGATTCAGCAATTTCAGACCATTTGTGTCTTGTTTTATAACCAGTGCAGGACCTTTGATCTATAATGACAACGCTGGATAAGATGTTTACATGGCACAGTATTTTGTAGTAATAGTAGTTTTACTGTAAGATAGGGACAAACTGTTGGAGCAAACAGATAATTATACTCCCCTGACTTCTTAAAGCCCCTTGAGATAGAACTGTTAGCAAACATATATTGTTTATTTACAAAGCAAAAAAAAAAATCCTGCTTGTTGTTTTGAGGCTAAACTAAAATTAGATTCAGCAGAAGTTACCCAGTTTTCTCATATAATCATTGTTTCTTATGATACCATTTTATCCAAACAGGACCAACTATACGCAGACATCTTTCTCTAAAACAGGACACAAAAGAAAAGTTCCAGTTCCTGTTTCCAAAACTCCCGACACCCAAAGACTGTTTACAGAGGTACCGTCTATCTGTTCTATGACACACAGATGGGAGGCAGTGGATCATTGGTAGAGTTCAAAACTTTAGCAGAGCCTAATGCAGAAACTCTGGCTCCAAATGACATCACCAGCGCATTATGTCAGCACCTGTCGCGTCAACCATCTTCATATACAGTTAATGCTATGACCTCGTGACCTCTAGCCTGTGACTTTAGAACGTGAGATGTCTGCAGTCAGGTGAGGCTGTATCGATCGTGTGTGAATGAAGCAGAGGCTAAAAGCTTCTCTGTATTGTTGAAGTGTCACAGCAGCCAGAGAGGCACGTCTCGGTCCTTCAGCTGGCCACAGAGATGTAACATAAACCTCTGCTTCAGCGCGGGCACAGGAAACCTGAGATATACTGTGCACTGCGAGGTCTGTGTGTTTTTATATGAGGTCGAGAGGTGGGAACGAGATGGGATATGGTGTGCGGATGCAGGTAGAAGATACGAGATGGGGCAAGAAAAAAGTGAAGTGAGGGAGGAAAAAGTGAGAGCGAGAGGAGAAGGAAACAAAAGGTGAGAGGTCTAAGCCCTTTGTGTATCTTATTTTCCACGGGGATTAGAGAAAGGGCAGAAACCAGACATAGACAGAGTCAGGAGAGAGAGAGGTGAGGTTTAGAAAGGGAAAGTGTAAAAGGTAGAGGAGGGAGCAGATGTACCTGGGATTGGGGTGATGAGGTGACGTCGAGGGGTTCCACCACGAGGGGAGCGCAGAGCTGGAGAACGCACTACAGAGAAATACACAGCTAAAGCTATATCACTGGTTTTCCTTTCACTTATTTACTGGCTTTTTCTAACAACTACATTTCTTACAATCTTTTTCTGAGAAATTGTGTTTTTATTTTTAACTTGATTGATGAAAAGATCAGAAAGTTAAGTACATTCCTGTGCTTACCAGAGCGACTCTTCAGAACATTGTACGCCTCCAGCTCAAAGGGCATGACCATGCTGTCAAAACGACTCAACTCAGCAGTGGGTATCAGCATCCTGCAGAGGATATAATCAGTTAGATACACACACACACATTTTATAATATACTTAAAAAGGTAGTGTGTATTCCCTATATACTATGCATCTCACCTTATTTCTCTGAGAAGCAGCAGTTTCTCTGGCCGGTCCAAAATTGCCAAGAGGGGGCGTACTAAATCTTCAATCACATTCTCCGATAAAAACTGAGAGAAACAGAAGATTGGGGCATGAATTAAACCAAAACTGTAAGAAAAATAAGTAAGTCAAGTTGTTTAAACAGAAAGGTCTTCATCAGGTTGCTTCTGGAAATTTCAGGGAGCACTTCTAAACTTTTACACAAAGGACTACTCAGCCTGTGAAAATAGATTAAAAAAAAAAAAAATGCTTCCTGCTTTGAAGAAGTGTTTTTGTAGAGGTGGTAGAAGAGCTGAAGAGGGAAAAGAACTGTGGGGAAGAGAGAGCGGGGATGATATACACAGATGGTCTCAGGTCGGGAGTCGAACCAACAACCAGTGCATCAATGACTTAGCCTCTGTATATATAACCAACTGAGTTAAACCAACGCCCCTGAAGGGAGTTTTAAAGAAATAAATAATAAATAAATAAACTTAATCATGTAGAAGATCTATCTCTGCACGTTCATGGGGACTTTTGACGGAACATCTGTGTAACAAACTGAACTTTGAGGGTTTACAAAACATTAGAAGAGACTTTCTAATGATAGAATCTAGATGCTGTTTGATATTAGAATCATCTCTTTTTCACAGTTGATCTTTATTTGAGACAAAAAGCCAAAGATTTGTTTTTACTAATCTCTTTTAGAATTGTCTCTTGTGAGTCCTCCAACATCACAGAGGTGACATATTAATTTGCTGTAGGAGTCCCCTAACTGTTATAAAACAGTCGCTCCAAGTCATTGCATTTCCTCCAAATATCAGGAACTAAAACCCCAATGTGCTTATTCATGGCAGGTTGACACCAGACAAGGCAGCATGTTTTCATTACTGGTAACTGTGTTGATTAACATGAAAAATTCATAGAGATTTTGTTTGTTTGTTTAATTACCGTATTGATAGCATTCATTCTGTTATTCAAGGACTCAATATCTTCTTCAGTGATGGCAAAAAGCCGGCCAATGAGCTGATCCCCTGAAATTGGCGAGGAGTGTGAGATAGACGGAGAGAGCCAAGGGGATCATAGGATGTTTGATATTTGATCCAAATCAGAAATGACAGGCCAAATCTGTCTTTTGTCAGAGCTGCTGCCAGACACATCTATCACTAAAGGACACTCAGAGACACAGTAAGCCTGTAAGAAGTCCAGCTGATTCTCATTCAGTCGGAGGAGCAAAACACAGACAGGACAGTTCCACTGAGGTGTCAGAGATGGTATTTTGAGATCAGGAACTCACCCGCTGACAGTGTCTCATCACGGCAGTCACCTCATCCTGGATCAACAGCTTCTTTGCCATGTCCTCCACGTGCTGCAGGGTCTCCAGCCGAGGCAGCAGGCTGCTGTCTTTAAGCCCAGCTCGGGATTCTCTCGGGGAGGTCAAGAGCTGGAAGGGGCGACCCCCCCGCTCCTTATCTAAGATATTTAAGTAAAAGATTTAATATAAAAACGTGCAAAGGAGAAAAACTGTAAAAAAAATGAAGAAACAAACGAAGAAAAATCTTCAAAACTACATTCAGAGCTGTGTGGTGCAAAAACATGTGCATGGACATAAATAGCTGTCCTCGCCCTCACCTTTGTCTGCGTGGTGAGACGGTGACTTGGAGCGACTCTTCTCTTTACGGTCTTTCTTAAAGAACAGGTTGACAAAGGTTTTCGATCGCTGCAGGCTGGATTTACCCTCTGCAGAGCGCTTTTCCTTCTGTTGCCTCTTCTTCTTCTGCCTGTCCTCTAAAGGTTAAAGGGCGAAAAGACAAAGTGTTAATGAATGCTTTGTCCTTCTAAATTTGCAACTCAGTCAAGATAGGGTTCATTTTCACCGACAAAATGTATCTAATCTTCTAATGTTCTGAAATTCTCCCAGGCCAACTTAAAACAGCAAAGAGAACCCAGTTAATTAACCCAACAAATAAATCTAAATCTGACTAATAAGGAGCAGATTCTTGCATATCTGTAAATGTCTTAAGGCTCTGATATCAACAATTCATGATTTCATTTACTGCACAAAAAGGCTGCGCCGTTAGCTATATTCTGTCTTTTTTTTAAACTCTTTATGGGTCAATTTGCAGACTAAAACACTCATGCATGGAAATTTAATTTGCTTGACAATCCAGACTATGAGCTCAGAATCAGCCTGCCAGAAAAATATCAGGCAAACAAAATCAATTTCATCCTTCAAACACTTAAAAACAGGATTTTATGTGTATCAATATATCATGATTTATACTTTTTATTTTTGTTAATTTTTTGCTGTACCAATAGGGTGATTATAAATGCTGCAGCTTTATCGTGTTCGTACAAAAACCCCTTTCATTTCTGGTGCCATAGGAAGAATAGGACAATCTGCATCTCTGTGTACGGGCCTGAAAACATAATTCATTAGCTTTGCCCTGCTGCCTGTTTAACTGTTAGCCAATAGCAGAGGGTGATTCACACTCTCCGCTATGACTACAGACTGTTCATTTCTCTTCCAGTCAGCTCCTCTGTTCACTGTTGTAAATCTGCCACTGTGAAAAGTAACACAGTAATACTGATGAATAGCAGTTACATCAACCCCCCCACCCCACCCGCACAAACCAATCCCATCTTGTGCTCCAGCTTACATAACAAATGTCCAATCAGCTCTGGGCTCTGCCCCAAGTCCCCGTCAGGTCCTGAAGGTATGAATGAGCGGGATAAATTGAAAAGGAAAGTGTAATAACTCAACAGCCCCACCAAGGTCTGGGTGGATATTCCTCTGTATGCTCGTTCTTATTCATTTCTCACAGAGGCACAACAAGTGAGAGTAAAGGGCAGAGATTAATCATGAGTCTGAGTTAACTTTGTGCTCTTGAACAAATCCCGTCTGGAGCTTAAATCAGCCATGTGGACTCTGGAGGTTCCTGTACACATCCTGACCCAGAGTGATGGAGGAATGGGAGGGGGGGGGGGTCCTCTGGAGGGTGTGAGAGGGTGTCTTATCACATGGTGAGTTCAGGTGCTGCTACAAAAATTTGCTAAAGATATGAATGTGACTGCCATTCTCACTGTGTTTGTTTCTTTACTTAAATAGACGATAATTCTGCTATACTCAACAACAACAATACAGAATAAAACTGATCTGTTCTGGATTTTTGAGAGCAATATTTGTGTGTGGAAAATGATACATTGACAATGAGAAAGACACTCATAGCCGCTGTAAACTTGCTGCTCCTCTAAAATGTCCTCTAACTCTTTTGTCACTTTATTTATCGCGTGTTGTCTTGTGTTGCTGATTGTGTTTTTAAGAGGGCAATAATTAGCTCACTGTAAACTAAATGTACCTACGACTACCTTACACAACCTAACACATTACCAAATCTGACCCGGGGTCCCCCCACAGCTCTCACCTGACGCAGTGATGTGGCTCTGGGATCGTCTGATTGGCTTCCGTGGTTTGCTCAGGGCCATCAGGGCTGCCGTTTTAGGTGAATCTTTCTCTACTTCCTGTTCCCCTGACGACAGCGTCCTCCTCCGTCCCCGCCCTCCTTCCCCGGCCCCACCCATCTCCCTTGGCCCCTCCCCTTTCCCACGTATGACTGTGTCCTTCAGTAGCACAGTGGCACCTACAGTCCGGCTCGTTTCTGAGGCAACCAGCCTGTCATGGTACGACCCATTAGATGGGGGTAGGTCCGGGTAGTTTAGAGGTTGGGGGTCAGTCTGTATGGCTGTGTCAGTAGTCCTCTCTGCACGGCTTGCACATCGGGAGCGGTCCTCTGTGGAGATGGCGACATCTACCATCTCAGAGCCGAAGATGGGAGGGAAAAGAACCTGGGAGAGACCACTGAGGGAGCTGAGGGGGGTGCTGGAGGACAAGGAGGAGGCCGAGGAGTTGGAGTCTGAACCCTGGGAGGATGGTGCAGGGCCTCCATTAGCAACTAAAGAAAACACACCATGATTAGAATCAAATATCTTAAACCTTATAGAACTGCTATATTTGAGAAAGAAATGTCACATTACATGCAAAAGTAACTAGGTTACAAAGTGATTAAGGTTTTAGACAAGCTCCATTTCCTAATTTTACAGTCGTCTTCTTTTGGATTAAAACCTCTCCGCCCTCATGTTTGCTTAATCCTCTCAACTTTTAAAGACAGAACAGGAAGCAGAAGTTCGTCTTCTTTTCTTTCTTTTTTTTTTCTCAAGGGAAGCTCCAAAGTGAATCTGTTTCTTGACCCAGATGTCAGGTCATGCACTGTTCCAGACAATTTAGCTGTCTTTGAGTACGCTGAATTAATCCCTGGCTGTGTTGAGAAGTATTCAAAAATAATAATAATAAAAAAATAAAGATCTCAGTCCTGTGAAGAAATGAAATCACAGGGTTTATGTATAAGCAGGCTACATGGGGTCCATGTTCTAATCAAACAAGATTTTTATGTTGAAACCAGCATTTCACTTTGCCTTTGAGAATGAAAAACTCCAAATATATATTTTTTTAAATCTACAATACTTAGAATTAAATTTAGTTTATATAGTACAGATAATGATCCTCTCTCCTAAACTCACCTTAAACTCTACACATAGTTATTAAGCCAGCAGATAAGGGAGGCAAATAGTCATACAGGAAAGGGACAATTACAGTTAAACTTAAATAACAGCACATATTATAAAACCACTGACACATTCATTACAATAAGAGACACAAACACTAATTAGGATGATTACAGATATACATTAAAGACAAAAATTCATCAATGCAAAACAGAAAAATTATTTGGATGGTCCAGATGAACCCAGGCCTCTTCTATCTGCTCCCCAAGATCCATAAGTCTCCTGAAACCTGGACGGTCGTCTCTGTTGTTCCAGTCGGCCGGTCAGCGACTGTATCATACGCCTTCACCTAATCTAACCTTAATTTATAAAATCTTATCAAGTAATGAGTCAACATACGTTTGTCAAGCCAGCCGTATTCTGCCACCATCTCCTTGAACGCAGGGTATCTCCCAGCTTCCTGTTTGAGTAGAAATAAATAAATGAGTCTTCTAAAATCACAAACTATATACATAATCAAACAAGAAAAAATATCACAATGCTAACAAAATGACTTGTTGTTTTCTTCAGTACCAGCTAAAAAAACTCAAGCAGCAATACATTGTTGTTTGTTTTTTGCTGTTTTGGGGGCTTTTTTTTGGCTTCCTGTTGGACCCAGACATCGCATTTTTCCACAATCACAATCATAAGCTATCGCTGTTGTGAGATGTTTTCTTACCTTTTGAATGCATGAACAAGCTGCACATGAGCTCTTTGTACATATGCAGTTTAGGCTAAATCTGTACAAGTTATTCAATGTATGGTAATTTAACTGTCATTTCTGTTTGTATTATTTTTTGCAGCAAATATCCACAATGTCATCTAAAATAAAAAAAAATGGTGCAGATACATGTGTTATGTAACAATGCAAGCAGAGAGAATCACTATCAAAGGTGTGGACAACACCGTCAGCGCAAGGCGATCTTTTCGAAAGAGTGTGCCACTTAGGATTAAGAATTAAACCTGATAGTCTCTTGGGTCTACTTTACAGGGTATTCTCACCTACAGTATATATAGATTAAATACACACACACAAGGCTACAATAGAAAGATTTCCACACAAACCTTGTATACAAATGTGCGACAGAACCTCATAACAAACCATAAGTTGACTCTTGCTTTATTATATGTGACTGACATACATATGAGTCTAATACAGAACAGACGGAGGACATAATTTTAGGCTGTCTGTTGATTATAACCTGATCCCTGACTGCCTTTGAATAATGAACATAGTCCCTGGCTGTTTTTCACACGTGGAACCTGAGATCAGAGGAGTAAAATGAGCATGCAACGATGTCAGCGAGCTTGGAGAGCACACATACATAGACACTGCACAACAAGCATGTGCCCCGTGCATACACACAAACACGCACACAAATGCCCTTTATCTAAAAACGACACAGGTTAAGTGGCACACACGCACGCACACACAGACACACAAGAAATGAAAAGGGCTGCGAGCCAGCTGTCCGCTCTGCTGTGCTCCTCTCCTGAGTGGAGCGGGTGTTGTTTAACACGCTGTTGCATTTATTATTGTGTCACGGCACGTTAAAGCACCCAATCAATTGTTACGTTTAAACCTGAGCAAATGATTCACACCGCCATACAGCACTGCACAGGGGACGTGTGAAGGACCAGAGGGGACACTTTACTGGAATTAGACGTAAACCTGCATTCACTGATTATATTGACACTAGAGAGCAACAAGCTTTAAAACAACACAGACGTATTACAACCCAAATGAAATGCATAATGTATTATCATATCCAACAGACAAGTCCCAACATCTCCTTAGAGCGGGGGTTCCCAAACTTTTCAGGTCATGACCCCCAAAATAAGGGTGACAGAAACTGGGGACCCCCCCCCCCCCCACTGTCTTTAATGTGGTTCGTTAGGTATATAACGTAGCGACACACTAATAAACCTATCCAAAAACTAGGAACACAAAATAATAAAACAGCCTAAAAACAATAAAAATGTACACATTCATTTCACTTAATGATACTATGTCTTATATGACATTAGACTACTTTTTGTATATTTACAAAAATGGGTAAAAATATATACTTATGCACTTTTAAATGATTTTTTATTTTTTATGGAAGGCATCTCGCGACCCCCCTCTTGGTGGCTGGTGACCCCCCTGGGGGTCCCGACCCCCACTTTGGGAACCACTGCCTTAGAGTATCATCATGCTCTTTAGCTGCTACATGTTCTGCTAAAAGACGACTGTCTTCATCTGCCCTTTGGTGCTGAATAGGTCGTGTACATTGTTAGCTGACAACAATGATACTTAAAGCAGTGAAGGTGAACTTTCCAGTTACCAAAACAATAAGCATAAAGCACACCTTAAAGCTGATGGGAGGGAAAGACTTAGGTAATAACTTCCTGTTTTTTTACACAAGAATCCTGACGTAGTTCCACAATAATCTTTTTGATCCATCATGAATGTAAAAAAAAAAAAGCATCATTGCAGCTTTATATATGACTTCAAGTGTTTGGGTCTCACCCTGATGGTCAACATGATGTGTGTGTGGCTCTTCAGCACCTCCACTGCATTGCTATGAGTGATGTCATCAAAGCTGACTCCATTGGCTGCGAGGATTTGATCGCCCATCTTGATGCCATGCAGCTCTGCAAGCCCACCGGGGTCCAACCTGACGAGAGACGGTGTAACAATGGAGTTACATTCACATATATGTAACTGAGCAGTTCAAACTTAAGTACACTTCCTGAATGACTGGCCACTTATATCACCCTTTTATTTCATGTTCTACTTTTCTTTTAATTAAGATGCATTCACATTTTTTTTTCTGTAACTGTATGTTGTGTTTATGTTTGTTTCTTTAATCAAAGCAGGTTTTTTAAAGGTTTGTTTTTGGGGCTTTTTATGCCTTCATTTAGAGATAGGACAGTGGATAGAGTCAGAAATCAGAGAGAGAGAGCGGGGTATGACATGTACAAAAGGAGCTACAGGTCAGACTAAAACCCGGGCCACCCGCTTGGAGGACTATAGCCCCTGTACAAAGGGCGAGCGCGCTAACAAATAGGCTACTGGCTACCCCCCGATCAAAGCAGTTTTTAACAACTCTTTCTGTAGCTGAAATTAAGTTGAGTCAAGAGACCTTCCCTTTGAAGCCTGCGGTTGCCTTGATCTTAAAACATAAAAAAGAAAGACAAGAAAACAGCTAAAGATAAAACAATGTGATATTTCATTCCTGTGGGAAGAGTCTGCTCTCATTTGCTTCCCTTCCTCTTTTATGCTCAAGGACACTTCAGCAGGCTACATTCAACCTTTATTCTGCATCATGCACATGCTGCAACATCTTGATTTTTTTTTTCTTTTTAAATCTGATGCTGATGGCCGATCCAGGTGTAAAACAAACAATGACCGAGAGTAATTAAAAGCACACTTGGTTCATACTTGGAAACATAAATTCCCAGTCCGAACTCTTTGCCTCCTCTGATGTTGAAGCCCAGGCAGTAATCGTCTGATGTGGTGAAGAGATGTACGATCCTGCGGAGAGCGCTGTCTGAACTGGCTTCTGACGGCGTGCGACCGCTCTCCTCGACCACCATCCGCCGGTGAATCAGATCCACCCTACACACACACACACACACACACATGCACACACATCTTTAAGTAAGTACAGATATGCACAAATACAAACATTCCCACACACTCCTTTTCCCCTCCCTTCGTTGAGCTCAAGTCTGTCAGTATCGGTTAATCAAATAGCCATAAAGGTCACTGTGGTAATCCATCCACTGCTGCCACATGAAACCAAGATACAGAATATCCCAAAAGAAAGATAACCAGCGTGAGCTACAGTCTAGTGACAAGACTTTACAAAAGTCATACAAAGGTCATGTTCATAACAAAGTCGCCTAAACAGCCTTTTGTACAGTTACAGTTTGGTGCAGCGATCAGGTTACCCAGGATGTAAAAAGACTTAGGACAATATTTTGGCAGCCACATTTGCACTGACACAATATGAACTACCAGTGAGTTGTTAAGCCTCACCATGTGGTCTTCTCCTTGGAGTAGCGGATGCCGGGGATCTTTCCCACCCGTCTCACCACCATCCTCAGCCTGTTGTTTCCTGTCAGGACCTTCACAGCGCTGCTCATGGTGATGCTCTCCAGGCTGACCCCGTTCACCTCCACCAGCTTATCGCCCACTGTCAGCCCAGCCTGCGCTGCACACACAGGTGGGACTCAGCATGGTACACAAACGTAAATGTCGCACAGACACAGGACAACACATACCAAGATGTAAGCACAAGTATACGCCTCCCATAATCCTGAGGAACACAGAGCGAGAGAGGGACAAACGCTCTCCTAACCTGCAGAGCTGTCGTCCTCCACCTTGCTGACAAATATGCCAAGTCCATGTTCAGAACCCCCTCGGACACTGAAACCCAGACGCCCATCTGGACTCTTATCTATAGTCACTGTGTGAAGGTCTTCACAGTCATCCCCTCCTGCAAACACAAACAACAACAAAATACTATGACATGAACCCGATTTAAACCGTCCTATTGTTGCAGTCAGAGGAGAACACGTTTTAAAACATTTTGCTGGCACTCTCAGTTTGTAATATAACTTTTTACTATATATGAATCTTTTTATTTGAAATAACTGAAGAGCTCTTGAACCACGACACTTAAAAAAAATTCAAGTATAGCTGTGAATTTTCTAATAAAGCTTCAATAAATAGTTGAAAAAGATCTTTAACCAAGTCCAGTTGCCTTTCGATCAAGTTTTGAATTTATCATGGAGAAATCTTCCAATTATTTTAGGATTCACTGATCTTTTTTTTGCCTCTTAATGTTAGAAAATAGTGTTAAAATGGTCCCAAGTTAAAAGTTATATCCTCAAATAGCTTGTTTGGCCAGATCCACCGTACAAAGCTCAAAGATGTTCAGCTTACTATCATAAACAAATACAGGAACAGATTACAGCTAGATTGTAGGAACCAAAACTGTGGTTATTTACTACTTTCCTTAACAATTCGTTCAGCTCTAGTATCTTCAGCCAATTGTGTTTTGAATTTTTAATTTCTCTAAACTTAAATCCAAACTCAGACTTTTGACTCACCATCTACGGGTGCATTGATGAGGATGACCCTGCCCATCGGAGAGGACGACCTGTGTCTGTGTCGGTTCTGCTTCTTCAGCATGTAGCGCGGGGTGCTGTGGGAACCCCCTGCCTGGCCTCCGCTGTGGAAGTGGGGGTGCCCCCCTCCATTTGTCATCTCCCTCCAGCCAGAGGGGTGAGAGGAGTGAGCCATGCTATGTGTCTGGAAATTCTTCCCTTAGTCATCCAGACAGGAGGATGTTTGGGATTTGGGGAAGTGGAACTCTTTGCTCCTGCTGGTCCAAAGTGGATGTTAAAATGCTGGAGCTGGTCCCCACTGGTTGGTCCCCACCAAAGCTGTTGATTTACATCCCTTAAAGGCAGCTTCAGATCATATATAAGCTTCACAAAAGAATCCAAGTTCCAAATGACAAAATGTGACAAAGAAAACAATGAACAGGCAAAATCCTCATTTACATAAAGAGGTCAAAAAAATCGTTATTGAATGCGCAATGCCTGGTTTTCTTTGTAGTCCAACAAAGAAGGAAATAACCCACTTGGTTTCTTTTCAGCTTTTGAATCCATTCCCAAATGAACTCATGGTCCCTGTCCCCCCTGTTACAGCTCAGATACTCCGGACCAGTGTGCCGAGAAGTCAGCGGTGCATGGTGATTCCCCTCGGGTCATGTTTAATTAAATGGATGCCTGCTTTGAAAATAATATGCTGTGAGTAATGAAGGCTCAGAAGCTCAATACAGGATAATAAAAGGCACTCATTTGAATACGACTTCTCTATAAAAGTTAATAGAAAATAAGTAACGGTGTCCTTTTCTCCTTGTAGGCCTACTTGTTTATTTCCAGCACCGTGGACAGCGACTCAAATATAGTAAACACAAACAAGAATTGGCCTAGTTTTGACAGTTCAGTCATATTAATGTAAAACTAATGAGCAAAACCTCGGGCTTGTTGTTGACGTCGTTTAAGGTGCTGATTATAAAAGCAGCTCCTTCTGTCCCCGTCTAAACTTGATCATGCTGATAACTTCAACTGTTAAACGATACTTCGCTAAACTGAAACAACTTTAACATCTCTTGACAAAGGCCTACACACTAAAGTGAACAAAGTGAGACAGCGTTACCTGTTGTGTCCATGTCGCGAGCCCGGACAGACTGTCACCTGTCCGCCTCGCTGACGCATTGTTACTGGACAGCCCGGGGTATTAGTCACACCTCGTTTGTTCTCCAGGTGACCACTATTAGGAGGTGTAAGCCTTTGACATAATCCTCTGCCTTTGTATGGTCATTAGCGGTAGACTAGTCATGATTAAGCACATTTACACGACAGTAAGCCGGATTCAGGTCTATGTCACTTCGTCCCCAAGTGACTTGTGGTATTATTGTGTTAATTGAGCCCATAATATTTCAAGTAAAACTGAAAGGTGTGTGAGGAAAGAATGAGTTGTGCTGTGGATGTTTTTGGCTGCCTTCAAGATGCCTGTCAGAAAGATAAACAACGCCCCCTTGTGGCAAGCTGTGAAAAATCTGCATAATATCTGACTGAATCCTCAAGGAACTAATATTATAATTATCATAGTCATATTAACAGCATTCAATGTGTTGTAGTTCTACGTGGAAAAGAAAGCCTGACCTTGAATATTTTTTTTTGTATTATTTATATTTCCACTAGGCCTATATATATTTGTGTAATTAGTAAGAACCCTAAATGAATGTTGAAGATAGCTTTCTAGCTTTTATCCAACAATGTTTCCCACATGTGTGGGTGGATAGGTGATCACTTTGCACTGTAAAAAAAAAAAACCTAGTTGTGATAACTTAAAAAAGTTAACAAAACTTTAGATAGCAATTCAGTTCCTGAGAAATTATCTAGTTAAGGCAACATTGTCTTTCCATTTCTTTTGACTTGAAATCAAAAATTAGAAATACTTTATCAAAAGTTGAATCCACCTAAAATATTGAGTTAAATTGAATATATATATATATATATATATACATATTTTTCTGTTTGACTCAACTTAAATCAGTTTAGTTTATACATTTTTTGTGATTCTCTTTGCTTTTGTGGAAACTTTCAACTTCCTTTCAAATAACAATTAAAAGAAGTTATCATCTGTACAGGTTATTATTCGTTTTATCATAGAAACCAACCAACTTTAGTTCTTCAAACTTTAATAGCAGATCAGCAAATAGAACATCTAAACATTTACAAATGTTTTTACCTCAAATACTGTGCTGACTTGGTAAAAACATTTCCACCCAAGAATGTGCAAAAAACAGTTCTCTTTCTTTTGCTGCATTTACCATTTATTGGTCACTTTTCTCAGCATTTTCAGATTCAATAAACCTATCAAATCAATAACTTACACATTTCATGAGGTGATCTTATTATGGTAAAACAAAAACTTCAGAAAAGATCTGAGACAATGTCCAAATATTTCGTGGCAGCTTTCAGAAAACTCCCGACCTCAGTGTGCCTACACAGCTTTTCAAAGAAGTATTTTTCTCAGTCCATGGACCTTTACAGGGGGCAGTGGTCACCACCGATATAGCCTACATTAGGTTCTTCTGTATGACTTTAATTGTATACTGCACTTCCTTTTAGTAGTCAATGTAATTGCAGCAGACCCATGAGCATAGCTACCATATGCAAATAGTCCTTTATGCCATGCTGAATGATCTGATCCTCATCTTCTATTACCAGGAGGATGCCGACGTTTGTATCCTTTGTTATGCAGTCCTCAGTGTCTGTAGATTTACAATTCATATTATATATTATTCTTTTCACACTACACAAACATTCCACAACATAACAATGTCATATAAGACAGTATCATTAAGTGAAATGAATGTGTACATTTTTATTGTTTTTAGGCTGTTGTATTATTTTGTGTTCCTAGTTTTTGGATAGGTTTATTAGTGTGTGCGTGGCTGTCGCTACGTTATATACCTAACTAACCACCTTAAAGAACAGTGGGGGGGGTCCCCAGTTTCTGTCACCCTTATTTTGGGGGTCACGACCTGAAAAGTTTGGGAACCCCTGCTCTAGTGTGCCCTTCCAGGCTATGTCTGTCCTTGGGCTGTCCTACATGTTATGGCTTTGAATATTCAACACTAGAAAACTCCTGCAAAAGTGGAATCTCACCTTTGGAGTCAAGAGAGAAGAGAGAAGGGTTTCTACTAGGCATGCAACAATTCTCAATAAAATATTGAACCGTTCGGTACGGCATCCACGGTTCAACACTGACTTGTGAATTGCGGTTTTAACGGTTTGGCGTTTAACTATTTCCGCGCGTTGTATTTCTCTCTAAATTGGCTCTGCCTGTGTGACAGTCTATAGATCATACAGGCTGCAGTCATTGCTCAAGTAGCGTTACACTATAGACCAGTTTCTGATAGTGTGGAGCGAGCGTGCGTGCCTGGAAAACATGTAGAGCGCAGTGTTTCCCACTCGTCCAGGTATATTAACGGCCGCAAAGCCCCTTTTTCCGAAAGCCCCTCTCCCTCATTATGTCAAAAACATGCATTAAAAGATAACTGTGGGTCCGCGAACGTGAGAGGGAGAGAGAGAGCTATACGGGTGAGCAAGAGTCGGGGAACGTGCCATTACGCATATAAGTGGATGGACAAGAAACAAAAAGTGAAATTGATCATCTGCTCTACAGTTTACATGTTAACCAGTGAAGTATGTGAACTACATGGCAGGCTGCTGTCTGTTAACTAACTGATGTCTTTCAACATCAACTGAGTGCTCCTCTGTCTGTGCGTCTGCGCATCACCCTCACTGCTCTTTTTAAAAACTCTAAACTGATCATAAACCACGTCTGAACCTTCAGTGTGAGGTTTGATGTCTTTTGAAATGTTCTTAAATCGTTTGAGCTGCTGTTAATACTCAAAATATTTACAATACTGAACATTACAAGAATAAGAGAGGAGCGGTAATCGTAACTAAAAAGAGAAATATGACAGTAGGCTATGCCACCAATGCACTTTTTTGTTGACATTCATTGAGCTAATTGTAGTTTACTTCATGTTCAAATCTAATCTGACTTTGCAATGAAAGGAGAGCACCTGAATTTGTTTTTGCTTCAAAGTAAAATAAATAGTTTTAAAATGAAAAAAAGTAGCTCTCTTTCTGAATCCCTTGCTGTTCTGTAAAATTTGCCTAAAACACTTAACACTGGAAACATTTTAACGGCCCGGCCCATCAGAACCGAACCGAACCGTGAACCGTGACCAAAAAAACCGAGGTACGTATTGAACCGTGGGGCTGACTGTATTGTTGCATCCCTAGTTTCTACAGAGCTACCTTTCAAACCAGCCAGCCACCATACCACAAAGGTCAAATCACAGGAGTCACAGCCCAGTGAAAAGTGATGAATGACTTATCACTCTGTCAAAAAAAAAAAAAGCCAAAAAGCTGGAGCCTGGCCTACTCTGCAGGATTTGGATAGGCCTACTTCTAAGAATTCCCAGAGAGGAGAAACCATTTCACAGCACAAACGCTGGGGGGAGGCCAGTTGGAGAAGATGAAGAACCATCTCAACACAAACATCACACACTTTGAAAAAAAATAAAAATCCAGCTGTTGCCAGATGTAGGCTAGCTGTAGAGAGTAGCTGGTCGGGAGGAGTAAGGAGAGACAAAAGTTTTACTGAGAGCACAGATCAAGTTTGGTAGACGTATCCATGAAATTTTAGAGCCCCAGTCTTTTTATTTTTTAAACCAATCATGTTATTTCTATCTCCCACGCCCAAGGGTTTCCTGATACTCATATATTCCATGACAAACACCGCCCACAGTGTGTCATATGTAGTGCTGCCTTCAAAGGCATCTGTGAAACTCCGATTTATAAGCTTCATCTTCTGTGAATTTACAGCGCTTGATCAATTTATCTCCAATTTCCAATTAAAGTTGAAATGAAATGTTGTTTTGCTTATTTCAGCTAATTGGTAAGTAACGCTGACCACTATGCCTTTACAGAATTAGCGTCACTGTGAATGTTTCTGATTATAACATGTAATTTCTGGAAAAATGTCACAAGAAATAACTGTATGGTCGAATAAACAGCTATAGTTTATATATATACAGCATATATAGTGTATAGTACATTTATAGTATAGTATAACAGAAAATAATACGCATATTTTCGTTTTCCATACAACTGTTTGTGATGAAGCTGTGTTTTTCGATACACCCGAGAGTACCTGAAGGCAGCAAAAGTCCACCCGGTGGTGCTGTGATATTGAGAGGTCATACATTTTCAAATACAAAGAAAACGAACAAGGTACGTTTAAGTGTTGACTGAATTGTAACTTTTAATAGGTTTACCACAAACCCAACTTTATGTTCATGCTTACCCCGACTCAAAACGAGCCCTAGCGACGCTACGTAAAGAGCTAGCACGATGGCTAAGCTGGTTTGTGAACTACCTTGCTAGCTCGTTAGCTGCACTTCGTTAGCCGAAGTCTTGCTGACAGGAACCGGCATCGTGTCGTGACATCCCGGGTCCCATCTGTCACTGTGGATGTCACGCTATTTCTTTGATCCACTACTTTCAACGTGGCAGCAGTACAGTAGTATGAGGTTAAGACTTACAAGCTACAATTTAAAATGATCTAAATACACTGCCTGGCCCAAAAACAAAACAAAAAGTCGCCACCTGGATTTAACGAAGCAAATAGGTAAGAGCCTGCCATTGGATAATACCTGCATGGGTGGTTATCTTTCTTTCAGCTGGCAACAACTGATGCAATGAGTAGCTTCTCATTTCTTAAACAACTATGTTGAAAGACCCAAGATGTTAAGTCTGTTTTGGTCAAATCATTGGCATGCATCAAGCAGAGAAAACATCTAAGGAAGCAGAAACTACTAAAATTGAAGAACTGTCCAACACATTATTTAAAAAACTGGAAGGAAGATTTCCCCTGTTCCAGAGTGATCAGGGTAAGAAGAGAGGCAGATGAAGTGATGCACCCCATCATGCCATCAGGTCTAGGTTCAGCAACATTATGTGCCCAAACAATATACTGAATGACCAGGTTGTTCCATCAATGGATTTTTTTCTTCCCTGATGGCACGGGGCATATTCCAAGATGATTCATCAGGATTTATCGGGCTCAACATGTGAAAGAGTGGTTCAGGGTGAATGAGACATCATTTTCACACATGGATCGTCCCACCACAGAGTCCAGACCTTAACCCCCATTGTAGAATCTTTGGGATGTGCTGGAGAAGACTTTTGCGACGTGGTCCGACTCTCCAAATCATCAATACGAGATCTTGGTGAAAAATGAATGCAACACTGGACGGAAATAAATCTTGTGACATTGCAGAAGCTTATCGAAACAATTGCAACAGCGAATGCGTGTCGTAATCAAAGCTAAAGGCGGTCCAAAGAAATATTAAGAGTGTGTGACCTTTTTGGGTGGCGACTTTTTCTTTTGGCCAGGCAGTGTAACAATCATATCTTGTTTTTGTGATACAGCATTTGTGTCATTGACTTCTCAGAATCAGCTGTTGCTTTGTCCTTGTTGGTGGTCGAGGCAAGTTTCCATCCTACAGATATTACTAGAGGTGTTTATGGCCTTGTTATGACCTAAGCAATGCATGGGCTATGTTAGAATTGCTGCTACGTAAATCAACAAACTCATTCTTGAGATGGTGAAGTATGTCCAGATACCAGAGTGTTACCTGTTCCTATAGGGGATATTTACAGAGGTATAGAGCTGTCCAACAGAAGAGTAATTGGTAACTTTTACTTTTTTTTTATTTTCCGAGTATAAATGTCTTATTATCTTGTCCTTTTGAAAGCTATTTCAGGTCGTCTCCATGGGCCTAGGAGGACTGTGATCTTATAGTTTTTTTATTTCAATGTAGATCAGTCTGCCAAGTATTTTTAAGAGTAATAATCTAATCCACAAATATTTCTAATCAATAATGCTCATTACTTATACAATTGTACAATTCACTTAGCAGACTCTTTTATCCAAAGCGACGTACATCAGAGAGTAAGTACAACACAAGCAAGGATCTAGAAAAAAAGGGAACAATGTCAGTAAGAGCAAACGATCAGCTTTGAGTCCGATTGGACACACAGGTGCTGACAGGAAGTGACCAGAGGCAAAGCACAACATTGAGGGCAGTTCTTGAGAGCTCTAATCAGTATAGAAACCAAATTATAAGTCGTCGTTATCAAACAAAAACCATCGTCACAACCATCATCATCATCATCAATAATATGGAGACCATCATCATTAAGTTAGTAGGTATTCATGAAAGAGCTGGGTCTTTAGCTTTTTCTTAAAGGTGCAGAGGGACTCTGCAGATCTTTTCCCCAGTTTTTTCCAAACAAGTGAAAACCCAGAAAGTCTTCATTAACTGTCATGAATGACCAACAAATCCTTACTTTTAAGAAGATTGAAGAAGCAAATGTTTGCAATTTCCCCTGAAAAATGATTTAAATAATAGCAAAATACTAGGGGAACTGTTGTCCTTAGATTGTTTAATCAACTGTTGTTACAGGTGTAGTGACTAAGTAAAATGATTTACGAGTGATACATTGTACTTTGTTGTTCCCGTTATCAGGGTACAAACAGCCCAAACACTGACCTTCATTTCAAGCCCAGTATTTCCTCTAAAGTTACTTTATCTTTTATACCCAGCCACTGAAACATGCCTGTTATGATCATGTTCGCCATGCTTTCAAAGACCCCACGGCAAACTTTGAATTTGACACCGTGAGAGCAACAAACTAAAATGCCTTATCATTTTGCAGTGAGTTTCATATACCCAAGCTATTGAAAGGTAATGCCACCATCTAGGCTGTGTTTTTTTTCTCTGTTTTGTACTGTTGTCTGCACATCAATGTTGGGGGGAGGGGCCTTCACCTCAATGCAGCGCTGTACTGCAGTAGATCTATTAATGGAGCAGAGGTGGAGGCTTAACTGTGCATCGGAGGGTTTTATAATCATGAACATTTTCTGACTGTATTACAAAACCCTATTTGATAACCTTAAAAAATGTTACAATGGAGAAAAGTATTGAAAACCTCCCATCGAATAGCTGGCCAGATTATTGGTTTATTTTTTCTGATCAGACATTGAGTGATATTTAATTCAGAACAGTTACTTTAAAAAAGATCTTAAAGCAAGTAGGTACATGGACTGAACAGTTGTGATATTTGTACGTTCTCTGTTCATCATAGAAAGCCAGGATGTCTGGAGAGTTGTCCCGCGACATTAATATCAAGGAGCCAAGATGGGATCAAGGCACCTTCATGGGGCGCGCCCAGCATTTCTTCATGGTCACAGATCCCAGGACCGTCCTGCTGTCCTCTGAATCTTTGGACGAGGCCCGAGTAATCGTGGAGAACTACAGGTAGATGGTCTGGAAATAAGATGATGGAGGAGGATTTCGGCATATGACACACAATGTCAAAAATGAGAGTGTTTTTGGAGTATGTAGTCCTGTGAGGCATAGACGTAGATTTAAGAATTGTTGTAACCAGGTAACATCACCATTAAAAAAACAACAACAATGGTGCTTTGAATGGCTAAATGTGTTTCTCAAACAAGTGAGAAAACATATCAGAGATGATAGTTATTCCTTTTTTTTTATCAGTTTGTTTTTCAAATTTGTGTTTAAACCCGAAACAATAAAGTCTGCGTGTTCTGCTCCTGCTTCCTCTTATGTATAAATGATCACATCACTCCACTCTGACTTTTTCAGAGCCGGGATTGTGAAGCCAGGTTTGACAGAGGATGAGCTCTGGAAGGCCAAGTACGTCTACGACTCCGCCTTCCACCCAGACACAGGGGAGAAGATGTTTGTGATTGGCCGGATGTCTGCCCAGGTGCCAATGAACATGTCCATCACAGGCTGCATGCTCACCTTCTACAGGTAAACATGACAAGAAGCTTCAATTCATTAATCCATTTGTATGACTATTGCTTCTACTTAATCACAACATAGATCATATATAAAACACTGCATGTTGTCTGGGTCAGCAAAGATGGCCTAGCGGTTTGGTCGGGCCAATATACCGAGGCTAAAGTCCTGCAAGCTGGCGGCCCAGGTTCAAGTCCGACCTGTGGCTTCTTTCCCACATGTCAAGTCATCCAACTATCTCCTGTCCTATTTAATAAAAAGGCAAAAGTCCAGTAAGAAATCATAAAAATTGTATAAATATATATAATATATATGTCAGCCAATATGCTCAATGGATACGAGATAGTTTCCGTGTGATTTAAACCTCAGTACAGGATACAGCGCTGAATAAAAATAGTTTAATCCCTGCACAGACTGAAAATCCTCTTAAAGAATAAAAAATATCACTCACATCGGCGAGCTGGAGACGGCAAATGTTTGATATTTATGCTTAAGGAACGACTAAACATTCAGTCAACTCTAAGAATATATAGCAATTAATTCTCAATTTCTAATTTCAGTGTCTTCCTTTGAATATTGGTCATATATCTGGTGATAGTGATAAGTGGGGATGGCACTCACTTGCAACTGCTGTCATTTCAGCAAACCACCACTAGTGGGTGCTAAAGTATGAAGTTTCCAATTTTACAAATGTTTTCTGTAAATGTTATATATATTATATATATATATTATATAAATGTTGACACAATGTGACAACAAGCATAACAGTAAGGTAAGATATAAAATAATTAGTTTTATGAAAAGAGTATGAAAACCTTTGTGGTTTCATCTGTACAGAGTTTAAAAAAACAATCCAGAGAGACAGGTTTACTTAGAATTATTATTAAATCCTGAGGGGACAAAATACAATTATTCTCTACAGATTAACAGCAAAATAGATATTTGCTGGACTGCTGAATACAAAAACTTGTGACCTGAGTTGTCCAGTGGGACTAAGCTTGTCAAGTTGATAAACAGCCACACAGCAGAGAACGGCTCCAGTCACGAGTGGTTTTGTGGTTTACAAATACACGTGACGAACAGATGTCTTTATGTTTCACTCGTGCAAACCAGCAAAAGCAAAACCTCTGGGTTGACTGACGATGCAAATCACTGGTTAAATCAGATATGATCAAGGATATATTTAAGTGTTCTTCATCCTGAACTTTTTCTCTTGATTTTATGATTGAATGCAACTGGAGTATTTTCAGTCGATGTGTTAACAGTTTTAAAATAGTCAGCAAACCTTTTTCCCGCAGTGCCATAATTTTTATTTTTGTATCATATACTTGCAGGACTACGCCGGCAGTGGTGTTCTGGCAGTGGGTTAACCAGTCCTTCAACGCCGTCGTCAACTACACCAACCGCAGTGGAGATGCCCCCATGACCGTGAAGTAGGAAGGACTTCTCACTTCCACCCCCACTCTAGATCATTCCTGTCCTTCCTCTAAGCTAGTGTCTGTAAGGAGGCTGTGGGAGCTGCTTCCCCTTCCCTCACAGCGGTATTCTGTTCCACTGTTAAGCATGCTCAGCTCCATGTCACCATGCACTCATGCTGACATAGCCCCCCAGTTAAATGTCAGGTTCACATGCTTCTGCAAAGTCTTTCATGCCACAAAATGCATTAGTTGCATGCAGAGTTGTTGAAGAATAAGAGGGCTGCTTTCAGAGAATATAAAAATAAGGAGTTGTTGATTGAGCATGTCAATGAGGATGACATATATACAATAATGTGTTAGGATGTTCTTCCTGTTCTTTACCTTTGCACATGCATGCATTTGTGTTGTTAACTGTGTTAGCTCTACTTCGAAATGTCTCATGTTGGTGTAACTGTTAAATTTGCGGGCACAGTTTTTTAAGTTCTGTAGAAAAAGTTAGCTAATTATAATTGGTGAGAACGTTTAGAAAAAGGATGTGGGTACATTGTGTGAAATGTGTCTCATGCAACTGTCCCTTTGCAGTCAGCTGGGTGCCGCCTACGTCAGTGCCACTACAGGAGCTGTGGTCACAGCCCTGGGACTCAAGTCTCTAGCTGCGGTAATGCCTGCTGATCAAATTAATCATCAGTCCAAGTTAAAAAAAAACTCTGTTCTGCAGAGACAATCTTGTGTCTAAATGTGTCCCTGATTCTGCCCCGATCTCTGCAGCGTCTTCCTCCAATCGCCAGCCGGTTCGTCCCTTTTGCTGCTGTCGCTGCTGCTAACTGTATCAACATTCCCTTCATGAGACAGAGGTGAGAAAACCCGATGAAAAGCAAATCACTTTTGTTTAGTTCCCCCCCCGAGCTCGTACAAACTGTGTAGTAAACCACTGCAACAATTCTCCCTTATTCCAGGGAGTTGAAGTACGGTATCCCGGTGACAGATGAGAACGGAAACAGGTTGGGAGAGTCAGCCAATGCTGCCAAACAGGCGATCATACAGGTGGTGGTGTCGAGGATCGGCATGGCGGTGCCAGCAATGGGTAATTCTGAAATGATGTCAGCTTTGTGAAGTGGCCATAGTGGATAGTTTTATTAAAACATTTTTTAAAGCTCTTTGTACACAGTAAGTGAATGGCTGGTTTAGAAGGATGGAGAGATTAAAACAGATTGATGACTTAAAGAAAATGATAATTTAGCTCTGTAATCCATTTGAACCTAAAAGATGATCTGAAAGTGTTTTGTTTTCTAACAAATTCGTCATCTTCAACTGCATTGATACTGTACTTTGTGGAGCTTAAATCCTAATTCAGATGTTTCTTTTTTTTAAATTATTACACAAAGTCAACTTTTTTTGGCCCTAAATTAATTTGATATAAACGACAACACAACAAGGACCTTTTATTCATTCAGCAGTTATTATCCCGATTAATCAGCTTTGGTTTAAACGAGAACTGAGCCAGCATTATTCCACTTGTCATCCCGTCTCCTCCTGTTAACTCGTAACAGTTGATGTTGATGTTACAAGACACAAAAGAATTTCACTCTCTCTTTAAGACGCACACTGGAGGTATTCATGAGGACTGACCACACCTGACTTGTTTTTCTTTGTTACAGCTATCCCCCCTGTTATCATGAATGCTCTGGAGAAAAGAGCTTTCATGAAGGTAAGCAGACTGCTTGCATCACTGTCACACTGTTGTTTGTCTGGTTAGTGGACTGACTGGGTCTGAGGCTGAAAACAGAACTGTTGCATTCCACCAAACACATTCATTGATTGCTCAACTGTTGCAGAAAAAATGTAAAATTTCTGATTTTTCTTTTGTGATTTTGCAGCGATTCCCACTTCTCAATGCTCCAATTCAAGTGGGACTTGTCGGCCTTTGGTAAGTTATTGATTTTTTTTTATCAGTGTTGCTTTTTAAGTAGACTTGCAAGTACTTTAACTTGAATAAAGAACATTAGAGAACGTCTAAGACCCTCCCCTCTCTTTTGTTTTCAGCCTGGTGTTTGCCACTCCTTTGTGCTGCGCCCTGTTCCCACAGAAAAGGTACCAACAGCTCGACCTCCTCTCTCTATAGGGGAAATTAAACATGTATGTGAAGTGTTATCAGACGTTTTCCCGCTTATTTAATCGTGATCACAATCTTTTTTCGTAGCTCCATGAGCGTGAGCGGCCTGGAAGCAGATCTGCAGGAGAGGATACGAAAGGCCAGTCCCGAGACCACCAAGGTCTACTTCAACAAGGGCCTGTAGGACCTGCAAACACATCTCCATACACACACACACACACACACACACACACACACACACGCCAGACAGACACTCATACACATATACACAGTGTCTGTTTGATTGTGTGAGAGCAAATCATAATTATGTATGCATATTTTGTTGTTACATGTACTGCTGCGTTTGTTTTTTTTCAATTTGACTGCCCAGAGCTGCTCCAAGTTTTTACAGTGTAAGGGCGTTGATTGTCTGACAATTTGAAGAAGAGGATTCATGGAGGGGAAAACAAAAAAAAAACACTCTGAGAAGGAAAATCACTGACAGCTTTTTACTGTACATTCGTGTACTCCTTGAAGTTGAAATACAACTGACCCCTGACGTTTTTTAATGTGTCGTGGTGTGTTTTCTGTCTTCCTTTGGTCAAAACTGCCCACAGGGTGGCGGCCAATGATGTTACTGATTTATGTGTCCATATACCTTTTATTTTGTGTTGCGTTCAGGTTCATGCAGGTTTTAAGTCCTCTGATGACTCATTTGTAACTCCAGTTTAAAATGAAGGCTTGTGCTCGTGTGTGTGTTATCGCCACTGAATGTAACATGTTTTTTGCCTTCTGTTTTCTCATTTGGTTTTCCTCTTCTTGTCTGGTTTTTGTTGCATTTTTCTCATTGTATAAGTAATATTTTAAGCTGTTACACTCTGACTGTAGTATGTTAAGCCTGATTATTTTCCACCATGTATAATTCCAGCTGGTGGTTATACTGGAAAAACCAGCATATTAATGACTCTTAAATAGTCCCAACCCTGATGAATAGCATCCTCTTACGTTGTCCTCCTCCTCCTTGTTAACTGTCGCAGCTACTTACACTCACCGATTCTCCTTGAAGTGTACTTATGCCCCTTCATTTTGAAAGACCGAGTAATGACGTGCTTAAGGTTAAGAAAACACGCAGAACTGACCCTGCAAAAGTTCATCAAGCAAAGCCATATGGTAAACCAGTGAACCCTAGTGAGTGTGATTTTTGTAAACTTAGATATGTACTGTCATGCTATGGCAGCGGCAGCCTGTTTGTCAAGGCGTTTCATCACTTCAGTCACCATCGCACTCACTATTATAAGCTGCATATTAATGGAACTCTTTGATTGTTGTAGGTGGTGGTGTTTGTTTAGTGGTTGTGTCTGGTGGAAGAATATACTGTGCTGTGTCTAGATGTTGTTAAGAGAGCGGCTTCGGTCTGGTCTTTAACTCCCTCAGCTTGGCTAGTTGTGTGTTTTCAAAACAGTGACATGCAGAGTGCGGACAACAGTTTTATTGCTGGTGTCACATGGTAACTTTGCACACGCTGGATGGATTGCATGAGCAGGCTGAATCAGGTCAAAGCTGGATCATTTCAGCTCCTTCAAGGTGGAGATGCAGGGTTTTGTCAAACAGCCAGCTAGTCTTCTGCTAAACTCTGTGTGTGCTGCAGTTGCTGATTTCTGATTGTACCAAATGAAAGTAGCACATGTTGCTTGATACAATGATGTTCTTGTTTGTAAGGTCTGGGCAGTGGGGTTCTGTGGTGTTGTTGTTGCTTCAGTAACAGTGGACAGTTTGCCAGGGGTGTAGCTTCTCTGATCAAACTCACTCACATTGCTGACGAAGCTCTCAAAGCACACAACTGTCCAGTCTGGTTCGATGTTTGTTGATGGTGTACGTGAGGAAATATCAGCCGTGTGTCTAGACGATATAAGAATAGTTATATTTTTCATGGATATATTTATAAATCTATAAGATGTATGTATGATGTCACATATTTGGAACACGTATGCATAAGGAACTTTTAACTAATGAATGAATCCACCTGATGGCCCCTCGTATGCATCAGAGAGAAATGTCATGAGGATGAGATCACCTCTTCCTTCAGGGTTGATACGTTCTCAGATTAGAGGAGCATGATTTCTTATCGGACAAAACTTGAAACAGAGAGCACCTTCACAGATTAGCAAGTATAACTCAGTGTTTGTGTAAATGGATGTGTATGTTGGTAAAAAAAAAAACAATTGTAGGATTTTAAAATGAATACCCATCAAGCACCTGTGGTCATTTCAGGTTATATTTTTTTTTTCTAAATTTGATGTTCAATCATTCATTGAAAGTGATCCCATCGAGTGTGTTAAGGGACTGTAGCAGCTGCACAATCATTTTTATGAATCAACTTCTTTACAGACAGAAATGTACAAGGATTGTGTCTATATGCAACCCTCAAAATGAAAGGTTTTATTCCAAAGTGCTCTCCAGATCATCTTTAAAAAAAAAATGTAACAACCTATAAAAAAAGTCTCAATCCTAAAGCAATGCCTTGATACGACTCTGTGAGAATGAGAGTCTTCTTTTTAAAGAAATGTGGAAGTCTCATTTTGGAATGAAACTGCTCATTGAGCTGCTCTTTACATCTTTCATATCAACATTAACCACCTGTCAACTCTGTCACTCCTTTTTTTTTCCCCTCCTAGCCTGTTATCATGTTGTGTCGGGGTGTTTTCCTGCTGATGCTCAAACTGCACTATCTAACCTTTGCTGTGCTGCTGTAGGACTTTAGACTTGTGTTGCTTTTTAAAAAATAACTTTTAAATTGTGTACTGAAGATTGTATTTGTTTGTTGTGCTGGATAACGTTGAATGGATTATAACCATAATTCTGCTGAGATGTTATTCATTCGTTGTCGGGCAGCTTTTAATGCTTACACGTTGATTTTCTCTTGCTTTGATTCCCTTTGTGTTTCTATGCTCCTGGAATGATTTTGCAAAAGTTTCAAGAACAAAAACTGGAGGGTTTTTAAGTCAGCTTGTCAAAACATTTATGATGAACATGTATCTCAGCGTGTGACTGTACTGATCCACCTTTACATGTCACACCCATAGATCTAGCCAAAGACGAGACGGGTATGATTTGTAAGGACTGAGGAGAAGAAGTGTCTAGCTTTTTGTTTCAGCTTTAGCAAATGGACCTTTGCCACTTTTTTTTTCATGCAGAAACATTGTTTTTACTGAAGTGGGCTTTGAGCTTTGCAAGCTCAACACTCAACAGAACACCAAAAGTATTAACAACATCCCATCAAGGTCACGTTTCTTAGATTTTATGAAGTTTGAAATCAAATCTCAAGTTAAGAGTTGACCCTGACTTCACTTTACAACATAGGATTTTTGGTGATTTTCAAGGTGAAATCTTTGCAAATTGAAGGGCACAAATGTAGAAGACAATCTGTTTTGTGTTACCACACCATGAATGTTTCTATTATTTCATATTATACAAACATTCAGTCAGTATTGGTGCACTGTGTGTCCTCCCTTTATTTTGTATTGTGTTGAAGTATATTTCCTTGATGTGAAATGTATTTTACTCTGAGCAATAGAATAAAAGATGTAACAGTAATGTCCACACCTGTCTGCTTATTTTCACATGATTTAATGTAATGTGTGTTTTTGAATTTGCATAAAGATTTCACATCCTGCCCCTGGGGACGGGCCAAATATTCGCCTAAACAACTGAATACCACAGTAACAAAACAAACCCAGTGACATGAGATGATAAAGGCTTGTTTGTGCAACACTGAGGAAAGCAGGAAGCAATCAGATCAAATGAAAGTCATCTGACTGTTGCGAAGTACAGTTTGTTTCAGCAACAATCCCACAGAAAGAGATCATCCCAGCTTGAAAACAAACATGTCATACTTCGACAGCGGCTCTGATGTAAGTGAGTCGTCTTCATTTAGAAGTGTAGGGATTAAATAACTTAGAGGATTATTGATTTGAACATGAGACGAGAGGAATGTTTCCTGACATGTTTGGACCACTGATGGTACATAGATAGCCCTTTGACATGAGGCTGTGATACATTGAAACTTGAAGAAATAGTGAGATTCATTGACCAGAATATAATGTTTTATTCAGTCTATGGAATATAAAATTATGGTTTTGCTCATTTTTAGTTTGAAGTAACAGAGACATGCTACTCACACACAAATACAAACACATGCACAGACAGGATGGATGGATATACATTAAAGAGAGATGTCAGAGTGGGGCTGCAGCTCTGCTTACTGCAGTACTGGGACTGGAACCGGCGACCCTCTGGTTCCCAACCCAAGTCCCTACAGGCTGAGATACTGCCGCTGGTGAAGAAGCTTCTGTTTCTGTTTAAGTGTCTTTTATTTTACATACTTTTACAATTAAAAATAGTGGTTATTGAAAGAATAGGCCCCAAAATACACACATGCACAAACAGGGCCTGTGTAGCAGAGTGTGCCGTTTGGGGTTTGGTTCCTTTGTTAGGGGGCATTTCGACAGTACTAGGGAAGTCTCCAGCTACCCTCTGGTTCCTAACCCAAGTCCCTACAGACTGAGCTACTGCCGCCCCCTTTCTTAAACAAACACGATTCCTAAAAATAAACACAGACACACACACACAGAAGAACTGGTGATGAGGTGTTCTTTATTTATTACTTCACAAGTGTAGGAATGCACTTTTTTTTCTAACTCTAACACAAGTTAACACACATGCAAGCCACGCCTGTTTCAGGCGCCACAAACACTCCCAAACATGGCGACAGCATCTGAGGCCTGGATGTGTTTGAGCATCAAACCCCCTCCTCTCACTGTCGAGTTTAGAGTCAGGTTGTCATTATAAACACACACAGATCACACACACACGTCTGCCATGTTGAAAGCTTATTGCAGAGCCGGACCAGGAGAAGCAAACACACAGGATCGTTATTCAAAATATATTACTGTCAAGAACAATTCATCCAATATTTAACCTAGTCTTTAGCCTGACTAATAAAGGTCTCTAAAGGACACATTTCAAGTGATGTTAAGTTAAAGAGGTCATATTATGCCCTTTTTGGGGTTCATATATTTAATCTATGTACCTACTAAAGTATGTTCACAATAGCTAAAGTTCGAAAAAAGTGTCTGTTTTCATGTACTGCCGCTCCATGCACCGGCTCTCTTCTGACTCTCTCTCTAAGGCTCTGAAGTGCCCACGTTCAGAGTCCCCACGTGTGCCAAGTCTGATCTGATTGGTCGGCCTGTCGGCTCTGCCGTAATTGGTCAGTCGCTCAGCACTGTTCTCGGGAATGCCCTGCCCCTTTTACCATATTGGGAATGCAGCCACTTTGGCCCCGAGGGGAGCAAAAACATCAGCACCTTAGCACTACTGTGCTACCGCAGGCTACGGCATGTCGTGGGTGTGCTACAGAAGTTAACGGGCGTGCAACATGAGCTGCTGGGCTTGCCACAACGAGCCAATGGGCTTAGATCAGTGATATCACACTGACAAGACGTCACACTGACAATTTTTTTTCGAGGGGGGCTAGAACCGAGCGTTACATGCAGCTAATGCTACAGCTAACAGGAGGACGGAGGAGAAGCTGCGTTTCCGCGGACTTTGAATTTCTGCACATAGTTGTGCCTAATAATATGACCCCTTTAATAGTTGATATACCTGAATGAAAATGCTTCTTTGAAGCCCCTGGCTATCTGATTCTAATACCCATCTCAGAGACACTAGCTCTATGGTGTCTGCAGAGGTCACGAGGACAAACCCTGAGGAACTCCTCTGTTCTTCATTTCACAGCTTGACTTTAGTAACCAACGTTAAATTAATGTGTAAAAGACAATCATGTGAAAGTACGCTTAAATATCATGTCAGCATGTCAGTAATGGAAGAACTTTAACAATTCTGCGTGTAAAGTTAAAACATATTTCTTAATACTTGATTTCTCTACATACAGCATCCCTTCTCTTTATTCTAATGCCATCTGTTTAAATGAAGTTAAACTTATTTCACTGCCACTATTTTCTTAACAGCCTCGGACACGTCTGCATTGTCCACCTTGTTGCCGAACTCCTTCTCTCGGTGTTCCAGGAGAATCCCCTGCAAACACACAACACGAGGTTAAATAAGCTCGATGTTTTAAATCGAAAGCTTTTGTGAAGCCCAAAGGAAAGCTCCCTTACCTGCTCTCCTGCTCCAATGACAAAAACTCCCCCCAAGATGAACCCTTCGCCGTTCATGTTGCCCTGGTAACCCGACCTCCAGGCCCGCATGAAGTTCTGCCACACTCCGAGGCGAATGAAACCCAGACCCCCCATCCTCCTCTGCAGCGGGCCGTAAAAGCGTTTCTACAACCACAATTAAGATCGAGTCTGAGCAACATGCAGGAAAGGATGAGATTACAGTGCTTTAACCTGTTTATTGAAGGTTTGACTAAAGTCACCTCCTTCACTCTCATACAGTACAGCACAATGATTACTGTAGACTCATTATTGAGCCTAACCCATAAAAGGACACGATAACAGATGGAAATACCAAAGTTCATCACTGTAATGGTCCTATAAAGTATGTAGCCCATAAATGAAAGAGGAGTTCAACTCTTAAACCACAACCAACCCCCACCCCACCCCACCACTACCCCCTCCCCACCGGATCGTGGGTTGGCGGCCTGCCAGAACAACCCCCCACACCCCCTCTCCTCCCCTCCCCACCGGATTGCTGATGGACGGTCTACCTCCCCCCACCCCCTTGCTCTCTATCCCTCTTCCTGCATCTTATCCCATCTCTCCCCCTATCCCTTTCCAAGCCCGGCGCAGTCTAGGCCTGTGAAGACTGTTTCGTCATGAGCCGGGGATCCGGCCGAAGATTTCTGCCTTTTAATAAGACAGTTTTTTCTTACCACTGTAACTTTTGCTGCTTTGCTAAAGTGCTCATGATGGATAGGCCGGATCTTTGTAACATAGCAATAAGTATGGTCTTTTACCTGCTTTTTGTAACATAACAATGAGTAAGGTCTTTTTACCTGCTCTTTTGTAACATAACAATGAGTAAGGTATTTTACCTGCTCTTTTGTAATGTTAACAGACAATGAGTAAGGTATTTTACCTGCTTCTTGTAAAGTGTCTCGAGATAACACTTGTTATGAGTTGACGCTATACAAATAAAAGTTGATTGATAAAAGTTGATTGAACCACATTTCCTGTGAATGAAAATAAAAATGTGATGATTTTAAAAACTCAACACATCAAATGTTGAAACTGAGAACGTGAATTGATTTGGAAAATGATATGCCTAATTTTAATCTGATGCTAGAAACCGTTTCAAATAAATTAGGACAGGGTCACGTTTACCTCTCTGTTGCATCAATGGTTAACTAAGGAGACCGGTTTTACTTTTTGAGACTTCAGGGGCGCCGTACCTTTCATATAAAATAAAAACTAAAAGAAACAAATCCTTTAGATTCTCTTGGTGAGACAAAAACAACAGGCTTTTTGAATCTGTCAGCTTGAGCAACGAAATAAAGACTGATAAGTCAATCAAATTAAATCTACATTCTGCAGATGCATTGAAAAATAAATCTAAGCGCCATGTCTGATACAACTTTCATTGTTTGAGACAGTTTGGCTTTTTAGAGCTTTTTGAGTCTTTAAATGAAAAGACATGAGGTTTATCTGTCTCTAACACAGCTAACCTCTTCATCGATGTAAATGTCCCCAGCGAAGTGCGGTCTGAAGTCCTGGATCTCTGTGCCGACGTTCTCCTTCACCACAGCGACCAGAGGGACCCCGAGCTCTTCCAGCAGGGGCTTCAGAGAGGACAGCTCAGAGGCCTCCTATGGACAGAGGCAGATAGACCATCAGGGAATGTATTACCCACAACTACTCTTTTATATTTCATCTCTCGAGTCATAACACGACTCCACGTCACCTCTCTGCACAAAAATCATCCGGGCCGCCGTACGGCCATGACCACAGCCCCGTTCTTGTCCCACAGGCTCTTTGCTTTGATGACCTCGCCATCTGCAGACAAAACAAGAAGAAACTTTTTTTTTTTTAAACAACAAACCTCCAACTGACATATTCCTGATAAAAGGTCATCGCAAGGTTTCATGTATTTTACAATTGCATCATGCAAGAATTCAAAAACCCCAGATTTAAAGGTGAAATATGCAGCCTACAAATAAAAAAATGGAGCATGAATAAGCTGAATATGTTTTTAAATAACTCAGTAACGGCCTTCAAGCTACAGACAAAGACCTTCACAGTGATCTAATCTGGAATACCAGCAGATTGAAGAAAGCAGCTTTGCCTTAAATGTCACACAACACCTCTTTCACTGTGTTAACAATGCACACAAACATGCAACAGTAAAACAGAGCAGAAACCTGCAAACGGCCTATGTAATGTTAATTCTTATTCTCATGGGTTTAGTATCAGAGGGAGTAAAAAAAAAAAAAAATCAGGCTTGTTGGTTTGTTTGTGACATTATAAAACAGCCAATCAGAAAGCTTACATACCCGCTACGGTGGAGCGCAGGTCAGCCCCTTCAAGGTACTCCAGCGTTGCGTTAGATGCTTTAGACAGACACAGATCGGTGTTGGCCAGAAAGATCCCGGCTAATGCAGCTCCGACAGCACCCAGACCCAATGACCACATTCCCATCCCAAACAGCTCCAACTCCAGCCCGGACCCGGAGGACAGCACTGCCGCACAGAGAGGCAACAACACGAGGGGAGAAGAGTTGCACAATTATCACAATGATTTCTTGTTCAGTTTTATGATGCAGTTCTCTTTCATGCATTGCCGATCAACGCTGAGCTGATAAATGTGCAGAGGGAGGTATTACTCCCATTTTACACTGTGACTCACTTTTTCTTTCAATGTTATCTCTGACACAGAGAGACTTAAACTCCCTGAATCCAAGAGAACAGCATGACTCAGGTTTTTTTTTTTTTTTTTAATGAGGAACGAAGTGCTTTAAAGTCTGTTGGTGCCTCGCTTTTCACCAGCAAACCCTCTTCTCACATTAAACTAATCTGATTCCCATCCATGAGATTAAATAGCTCACATACTTACTAAAGAGATGAGAGGCAGCTCATCATGACAAGATCACCAAAGTTTGTTGTGCCACTGAAGGGTTTCTACATGAGCCACTCTCGGGACAGCTAAACCTTTCAGTGTGAAGTTACGTTTGTGTGTTCACTCATGTTATAATAGTTGATTTCTTTGCGAGCCATGCAGTTAAATGCATAGCAACAAGTGAACGGTCATTATGTTTTAAAAATATCTTAAACACTTTAAAAGGTGTGTGGTCTAAAAATGTCCCAAGAAATATAACAGCTTGCAAGAGCCCAAAGAAACATTCCCAAATGTAAATTTGATCAATAATTATGCTAAAATCCAAAGATTCTGACTCTAATTGGTGGTCAAAACCAGAAAATTATCTCAACTGAGGATATAATCAGTTTGTTTTACTTGACAAACTCATTCAGAGTGCTTAGAAGATTTAATCAGTGTTTTCAAATCACTACTTTATCTTGGAAGGGAAATGCTGTGCACAGGTCACGGTTGAAGCTATTCTATGCAACAACAACACGCTCTATGTTTGGGTTACAGCAGAGAACATCTAACTGTGTCAGCGGTCGAATATGTCCTTGCCTTGAGCGGGCCTGTTTGGGTCGGGACTGGCTTTGGCTTTGCTTTGATGAAACGCAGCAGTCGGGGTTCTTAGGAACAAGGACCCGGCTGCGGTGGAGGGCCGACTGCTCACGGCAGCGCTCCCCACAGAGAGGGCAGAGCAGCGCAGACATGGTCTCCACCTGAAAGCTGTAGAACACCTGGACAGAGCCAGCATCTGGATGGGCCGTGGAAAAAGGTCTGACCCTCTGACTATAAACCCTCTCAAGACTTCACTGAAAGAAAACAAAATGAAGAAATGTCTTTTCTATGGAAGGTAAAGCTACAGACCTTTAATAGGACAATACAATCCATGTCTATTACACTCAGGTTGCTTTTTAGAACTCTGCATTTGTTCTAAAGAATGTTCTATTTATGCTCAGAATTTGAATATTTAAAGCATACTAAAATGCATGAGGAATACATTTTCCACTGCGGTACAACAGCTCTCTATGTGCAAGCAAACATCCTATTTTTGCACCCTGAGCTGTCTTGTGTGTGGTTAACACATCAACAAATTCAACTGAAAACACAAACACATAGTTCAGTGCAACATAGCAACAAGAGAAATTCACAGAGTAGACACATGACCTACCCTGGAGGTTTGACACAAGACCCAAAAAACCCAAAATGTCACTACCAGCTGAGAAGTAAGAAAAGTTGCATACTAACTTGTCCCTCCGTTTTGAAAATGTGAAGACAATCGCGTCCTTCTCCTGCGATTTAGCTCGTCCGGTTTCAAACAGTGAATCACTCAAATACACTGTTGTTCTGAGACTTTATAACTGGGAGGACAGAGGGCGGAAAAAAAAAGCAAAAACTGCAGCAGCCAATAGGCAGACGTCAACGCCTGGCACACACACCAGGAAGATTGTGGTTTCCATGACTGCGTCTGCAGAGCGTCCAATGAAAACAGCTGTCTCTACTTACTAGAGGTCGGAAAAACCATTTGTGTAAAAATTTTGATTTAAAATCGAATCATAACTACCTAAAATCATATATTTTTTTTGTTGGGGCTAATATGTCACTCCCTGCTGAGTGCTGAGGCCAGCTCTTTAAGTCAGTAGAATGCCAAATAGAGCAACAATAAATTCAGCCAGTCCCACAGATGACAAGAAGATCCTGAAGTATACTAATTCATAAATAGACTATGAATCCATGGATCAATGAATCGTTTTGAATTGAAAATCGAATCGTGAGACACCCAAAGATTCCCGGTCCTACTACTTACCCTGCTTAATATTAATATATATAATATATATTAATAATAATATTAATGAAGTGACCTAATAAATCAAGGGAAGGTTGTGTTTCCAATCTGCACATTGCACTTTGACACCACGGGACACTTTACACACTGATTATTTTTTAAATTTGACTATATTTATTTATTTCACTGTATATATGTGTATTAGTAATTTGAGTGTTTATTGCATGGCCTTGCGGAACAGTCTTTACATTTCACTGCACATCTGTATGAGCATGTGACAAATAAAAATCTTGAATCTTGACTCTTGTTGGGCTGATGAGCTGGGTGATGTGTGGAGGAAACTGTCTGTCCCTAATTTTCTTTTTCGTAATTTAGCTCATTACTTATGAATGTGTAACCCAGCTCTCAAAAAAACTGTATTCATTATGTGTTAAGCTTGTAACGATAGGTGGCTTACTTTACTTAAAGAAAAGCTGAGCAGAGCAAATCCACATGGGTTTTACGTTTATTATTATTTTACGTTTTATCAATTTGCTTTTTGCTGCAATTGTTATCATTTTTATTATAGTTAATCAAGTGTGTAAAAGGGTAAACTCCTGTTCCTGTTTATTCTGCAGCAGAAAACAGATTATTGAAAGCCGGTGTTTTTTACATTTTACTTGTTTAACACTAACACACTGCTATGTTTCCTTGAAGTAAATGTTCTGCATACTTCTTCCAATACTGACACGTAGCCTACATGTTAAAATGAAACAGAAAATTAGCTTAACAACAAGTCACCTCCCCTTCAGTGTGCACCTTTGGTCTGCACAAAGAGACACTGCAGATCATGACCTTGCTGACTGTTAATGAGTAATCATCACATTACTGTCTTTACAGGATACACTTAACTCTGTAACTGGGTGCAAAAAGAAGGGATGTGTTAGAGGTTTTAAGAGCCTGAGATGATGATTATATAATACATGCATTCTTGCAGAGTCCTACAAAGTTACTGTAGTTCGTCACTAATCGCCGTGTTGAGCCTTTAGCTCCTCTGCTAAAGGATTAGTCTACTGAGTCTGCGCAGGGAGCTCACAGGGTTCAGTGGGAGTAGGTGTGATGGTTTAGAGGCTGTAGGTGAGTTATCAAATGAATACAGCCATTAGTAAAAAAAAATATGGACACTCACCTGAATCAATGGCGCGACTTGCAGAGCCTCTCTGGACAAGTGTTTTGTAAATAGATCTCCGCGCAGGCGCACTAGGCGAGCGAGCGAGCGAACGAGCAGGGAAACCAATCGAACAAGATGACAGGCTTGGAAGATTAAAACTTTGACCAGAATATGAAAAAGAAGGAGGATAACAGGGGGGAAATGAACACACGCGGACAGGTATAATGTTCTGTCAGTAGGATAGGTTTATTGTGTAATATATGGCACAGACAAAAATGACTTTTTTTTTAACCCACTCCAATGGTTCAATCTCCCTCATGTCAGGCCAAAAAGAGGCTTCTGGTTTAAAGTGCTTAGTGTTTGTGCTGCTGGCATCGGAGCTGTCCTCTCTCATCAGAGTTTAGAAACAAGTCGTCATTAAAGCACACAAAAGACCTTCACAAGTCAAAGACCAGATATGAAGACAGTCGGTGAATGAACAGTTAAAGTGGCACATGTTGAACTACATTGTTGTGAAATTTCAAAACATAATTGCCAAAAGGAAATTGAGTCAGAAATATGTGTGTGTGTGTGTGTGTGTGTGGGGGGGGGGGGGGGTAGGAGGCTATGCTTGAGGGGGCAGATAAAAGTCCTGTGTTAAAACCCTGAACATGGAAATTGAAACGAGCTGCAGCCACGATTACATAACACCATACTAACAAACGGTTCTTTCATTCCTCACATTGACGTCTATCTTGCCAGGTTTTCCTGCATTTTGCGGGCTGTTGTCAGTACTGCCAGCATGTTAACTTTATCCCCAAACTCCTTCTCGCGGTGCTCCAGTAGAATACCCTTAAGGGGGGGGGAAATACAATCAGAACTCTTAAAACATTTTTTGAAACATTCAGAAAATTGTCAAAGTGGCGGTCTACCTGATCTCCTGGCCCCATGACAAAGACTCCACCCAGGACGAGTCCTTCACCTGTTATGTTACCCCTGAAGCCCCTCCTGTAGGCCCGCCAGATGTTCCTCCACACGCCAATACGCAGAAATACAGAGAAACACATCCACCTCAGTTGAGGGCCGTAGAAATGTTTCTGTGAGGGCGATATAAGCAGGTTATGTTACGTTACCCTGCATGTTTCTTTTAATTGTTATAAGTGTAGGAGGGCAGACCTTCTGATCCACGTAAACCTTCCCAGAGAAGTACTTCTTGAAGCTGTCCAGCTCCTTGCCGATGTTTTCTTTCACCACAGCAAACAGAGGGACTTCAAGGTCCTGCAGCTGGGACTTCAGAGAGGACAGCTCGGTGGCCTCCTGGAGGGGGAAGCAAAAGAAAAGAAAAGCATGAATGACAGAAAAACTAGTTTGGTGAAATTTTTACAAATGCACATAGAGACATGCTATCTCATACCTCTCTGCACAATAATCACCCAGGTCGCCGCACAACCATGACCACAGCTCCAGTCTTCTCCCACAGAGTTTTGGCCTTGTATCGCTCATGGACTGAAAAAAAATTCTTCAGTCAAGGCTATTTATAGATGCAATCACACTTTTTCAGCTAAGAGTTTATTTGCTGTCCAAGATGTTTTTTTTGTTTGTTTTTTTTACCAGTCTCGTGTTCACCATCTTCTCAAGTGTTCATTTGCTCAATACAGGGAATTTCTTACAGAAAAGACTGCTCCATTTCTACATGTGCATTGTCTCTGTTTTTCTGACTCACCTCCTCCAGTGGTCCTCAGTTCTGTCTCCTCCAGCACCTCCAAGTTAGCCCATGCTGGTTTGGTCTGGAACCAGTCTGTGAAGGAGCTCATGAGCTCTGCAACAAACATGCTCACCGCCTTCAGGACTGTAGTCACAGTCGCCATGACCCTGAACCCCGCTCCACCGGCCACCTACAGAGAAAACATGTCAGAAGAGTATCTATTTCTCCAATGCACTTTCACACATTTTCTTTTTTATTTTAGTAGATTATACCTCGTCTGACGGCACACTTTAGCAACACTTTTGAATGTATATTTATTTGGCTTTGTGCATCCGGAGAAGGAGCACTTTTCTTGTTTTTTAAAGTTACAAATCAGGAATGTTCTCTTCCTTATGACTGCTCGGCACTCATTCAGAAGTTGACTGGATTAACAACTTGGATAAAGTCCTCATATTAAGATAAGAACAGATGTCAATGTACTGAAATTGTCAAATGACTTAACGTTAAAACCAAAGTTTGAAAATACAATAAGTATATTAAAGTTTTTAAAAAGGTGATACTCACCACAATGTGCCGCTCTGCTAACAGGGAGGAATCTGATGTTTTCTACCAGCCCCTTTAAGCCCTCTGAGTTTGAGATCAGTCCAATCACAGTGAAAGCCTCGCTTATGTGAACGTAACACAAGAGGAATTCCTCAAAGACTTCAGTGAAACGAGGCTCACACTAAGCTGAATGTTTGTGCCAGGTTACGCATGGTGCAGAGTGAAGCACTTATCAAAGAACAGCGCCAACGTTATGATGCCATGAACATTTTAGAGGGTTGACCCCCATCAATACAATAAACAGCATCTGTAAATAAGTTCAGTACACTTTTTTAATGTCTACATGTCAGTGGAAAGAAATCTTTTTTGTAAGTTTTGGATTTTTATTGTCATTTCAGGTCACTTGTTGCAAAGGCCCTGAGATTACTCTCCACTTGTAATGACTCAGAGCAAGACTGCCCCCTGCTGGAGGTGAGTGACATTACAGAATGGATCATTCAGATTGTTCTTCTTTGCTCATTCACAAATTAACAGAACATAGTACAAAATAAAAAGGTACACACAAATGGCTAAAATAATCCACAAAAACACACCAGGACCTAACATGACGTCTTTAAATGGTTTGTCAGCTCTGTGAAAGATACTCAGATACTCCTGTTTCAAAAGCGGGGACCTACATTTTGTGTTTCTGAATAACGCTGAAAAACGCAGAGTGGGGTTTTCTGGCACAACTTAACCAACTACCTATGTGCATGAAGAGTGAAAGGCTTGAAGAGGTAGAAAAGCTCCAGCAACACTTGAAGTATGAAGTTTCTGCTTGTAGCCTGTGGCCTCCATCGGGGTCATCCACGATGACACGTCGGTCTAATCTGCTTGAAAAATACTCACATGGTTCATTGTTTATCAAAAAAGTTGCTACTTATTTTTGGCCATATCCACTTCTTTTTTTAACCTCATTGCTTCACGCCTTGCTGACTTAAATATATCTTAATTTCAAACAAACAAAAAACTAGAGGCAATCTGCAAGACACCAAAAGCTGTTAATTATTATTATAGATTAGATAGTGTTTTTATTTATAGCGGCCCCTGGCTATACAGTCTGTAAAGATTTGTAATGTTTACAGACTGTGAGAGAGAAGATGCATATGTAATCTCTGGGCCATATAAGGTAAGTTAGAATATATGTTGTTTCCACACTATGGTATGAAATATGATAGAAATGTTTCTACTACAGTCTTTCAAAACGGTTGATAACACAAAATATATTTGTAGTCACAGGGCTTCATATTCATTATTTCTTTGTTCCAAATCATTCTTTATTTTATGACCCTTTTACAGCCACTTCAAATAGAGATAGGAACTTTATAAGAGGAGCCATTGATAAAATCAGAGTCGGACCCTGTGAGGTGTAGTCAAGGGGGTCCAGTGTGTTTAGTGGAATGTGAGCGTGAAGGGAGTAAACATACACTACCTATGTCTCAGTTTCAGAGTTTTATTGCTTTTAAATGTGCCTCTTTCCTACAGAGTATCATTGACAGACAGGTGGAGTGAATAGTTTGTAGTTTGGTTATATTTCACTCATTGGTGGCAGCTTCACACAGGAATGTGCTGAGGGTCCAAAATGAGCTGGAAGAGAGGTGGGATAGGATGACACTTCACAACCAGCTGCTGCACTCTTTCTGGCCGTTTTAGCCTGACCATGTGTCGGACCGTGTGTGTGTGTGGGGGGGGTGGGGGGTGGGGGGGGGGGGGGGGGGGGGTTGTATGTAAAAAAAAAAAAAAATTGTGATTTCTTTTTTTCCCCAGAATCTTTTCCTCCAAAAGGTTTTCAAGTCAAATGATCTAAAAGAGTCAATTCACAATAAAAGTGTACTGCAAGCTACAGGTTCAAATAAGGTCTTGGGTTTTATCAGACTGTTTTTCCTGCTGGCATTCTCATGGCAAGAACACACACACACACACACACACACACACACACACACACACACACACACACACACACACACTCTGGCAAACACACAAACAGAGAACGCTCTCTTCTTGGAACGATGCTGCTCCTGCTGGGAGTGTGCAGGAAAAGCAGCCAATCAGAGCTACAGATTTGCACCCCACCTCCTGTGTTGTGTTTTCACTTGCATGTATTGGTTGAGATGTTACATTCTTATTGCGCTGGTAAGGCCAATCAGATCAAAGTGGACAGTAGTGAAAGATGGGAGTGTGATAGTAATTACAGTGTACAGGGTTCAGTTTAGAAGAGAGTCCTAGTCGTTGGGTCCTCTTTTTTTTTATTGCAGAGAGAGAATGCTATAACCTTTTGCACAGCCTTTATGTTAAGAATAATCTAACATTTACATCCCTTGCATTTAAAACAAGCTGCCTGATTATTCTGCAAATGGTTCATATATTACAAATTCAGAAACAATAAAACGATAAACCAAAAAATGTAACACAGCAGGAATAACACCCTAACACAGAGAACCATATAAAATACTATAAAACACAGAACAAAACTCTGGTAACAAAGAACTATGAACATCAAATAAATCAGTGATAATGACAGACTGTTAATGGGATTATCTACCGTTTATTGTCATTTCTTATATAACAAGTTGTCTACACTTATCTTACCACAATCTCTAACATGCCAGAAAAGTTCATGACTGGCAAAATCCAACATATTCTGCCTACTCTGATCACCATCCAGATGAAACTGGTTGGTGACCAGACCCGCTCAGAGCACAGAGAGAGCGGAGACGCGGAGGTAAGCTGCGCGTCCTTGAACCTGGGGAAAGACAAACAGGTGTTAACAGCCTGTGAGGCGGCCAGGGTTCATTTATCTCATCCTGTTCTGTCAAGTTTGAGTCTGACTCCCTCTCTAACCCAGAAGTGACCAAAGAGTCCTGACCCCGAGTTTTTTTTTTTTTTTTTAACATTGCGAGAAATGCAGTGGAGGTCAATATGACATACATTTCATTCAGCCAATCACACAGAAGGTGGAGACACTGTCATCTTGTTAGCCTGATTTGGGATTGGTTTAGCCTCAAAGTGTCTTTATCTTCGGGGTGTTAAGGGGTTTGTAAGTGTCTGCGTATTACATGTTAAAAAAGGAGATTTCTATGCCCTCTGACACACTACTTGGAAGTTCAGCATGCTGTACTTGATAAGCGATTTGAAAGATTTGAAATAACTGGCAAAGCCCCCTTTGTAGCAACACAAAGGTCATCGGGCCTTTATCGTTTTACTCTTCATCTTCTTAGGGGCCCAGCGGCTCTGTGGATGAGGGTTTAGTAGGGTTTAAACTTTATCTTGATTGTGTCCTTAGAAGGTTTCATAAATCCACCTCTGCTTACTGACCTATTGGCCTTCAGAGTGGCGCCAATAATCCCCATTCCCTCTAAACCAATAGAGTTATGTAAATCTATTCAGATTCAGAGTAAATCATCAATATTTATAAACTTATCGCATGCAGTAGCATCATCCCGATATTGAACAGTGTTATCGTACAATGCTGATATGCCTAATTTTTTTTGCAAGCCTATAGAGCGAAGTTATCTTTGCGCCATTGACTGTTAATCTCAAGTGATGACACACCTCGGTTTGACGCACAAGTCCTTGCATCTGGTTAAGTGTTTGGAAAAAGTGATATCCCAGTTTCTTTATCACAGCTGTCACCGGGATTAAGTTATAAATCTAGTATAAAGAATACTTCAGACGGCTCAAAATAGTGTTTTGCATGCTGACAGTTTGACCTCCATGTGATATGTGGTGCACTTAGAGGTCAGATTTCTCAACCTAGCAGTCTGTGTTTAATTTAAATTCAAATTCAAATAACTTTATTTATCCGTTAGGAACTTCATTTGTGTAAAAGAGCATCAGTACGCATACAGCTAGACACAAAAACAACAGCAGAAACACACACATACAAGTGGCTCTATTAAAAGCATGATAAATAGGTCATAAATAATTGTTATTATTGTATTATTGTATTATGTATTAATTGAGCAGAAGTCATGAAGTTACACTTTCATAGTAACAATTCCATGTTAATGACATTATTTTCATGTATTCTTTCAAAACGTATTTAAGGAGAGTATGGATGATGTCAAAACTCTGATAGCTGTTATCTTTTAACGTAACCAGAATGATCTTGTTGACGTTAAAAAAAAAAAAAAAACACCCACTGCTTGGTCAGTCATTAACCGGTGTTTGGAGGCAAAACACACAAACTTTAGATAGAGTTCACGTTTGCACACGTAACGTAAAGTGTCTTTGGTGTTTTCATCCTGGCACACACTTCCAGGCCAAAACAAACAGCGGTGTATCATTTTAAAGGTATCAGACTGCACCTACATCTACGTCTTCTCTTTTGTAATCTAGTTGATATCAGTTCCAGTTGTCTCTGTCCTCTCCATGTAAACATCTCAAGTCTATGTGCGCAAATCAGAAGTACAACTTGAGATGCTAGAAAAACATCCCACAATGCAATGGACAAAGGAAGGAAGGGAGCTATACGCCCAGTGGCAAAAGCTAAAACAAATTGTGGATGGTTGTAAGAAAGAAATGATCAAATATTGTGAAAATGTGTCTTTAGGTTTATTTGGATATTGAGGCATTACACACATAAGCAGTAGAGCTGGGGGTGATCCTTTGTTAGCATGTTCTTCTTCTGTTCTATTGATGCATTGCAAAAGTTAAGCCCATGAATTGAAACAAATAGGAGCTTGATAGTTCACAGTCTTTTTTTCACAGACACAACCTGTTTTATCAGTAACTTGTTACCTCTTATATTTCACACTTTTGGTATCTCTGAACTGCGTATCCATTAGGTAGCTATTTAAAAATTGCATCCATTTCTTTCAGCTAACTGCTACAGCTATGTGCATTTATTTCAACTTTTTATTTTTACTATTTCAAGAGTTTATCCATTAGTTTGAGCTAGTTTTAGCTAACTGTTCTTCAATTACATGAACTATTTTAGGTTTTTCCTTGTCTTTATCCATTCAGTTTTTTCGTTCTTCCACATTAGCCACGTATTTTAGTAATTAAACATTAAATTAGGCTTACTACAGTTTCTCAACTATTTAGCTGAGCGTTAGCTTGCTAGTTTGACTATTTAGCGATTACTACTAGCTAGCTGTTTCAACTCTTCCAACTTTTTCAACAGTTAAATCCTAATCTGTGAATTTTGGTTAACTAACAACTGTTAATAACTTTAAGGTATCTATTTTACCACTGTTTAACCACTTTTTCATCGGTTTCCCCATTTATTTTAGCTTTTACAAATACTCATAAGTTTAGCTAGCTAATTGCCTACATCTTTTTCTTCATTACAAAACATAACTTTTTAACGGCTCATTCATTTTAGCTAACTATTACAACTGTCCATGCATGTGAGTCAACTGTTTCTTTATTTGTTTAACTATTTCAACTTTTTATCCATTAACTGTTAGCTAGCTATATCAGTTGTTTCGAAGTTTAGCTCAGCCTACCATTTAAACTGTTTCAGCATTTCTTAAGATTACTATTTGAAGTTTATATTTTCAAGTGTGTATTGTAGTACTAGTATATAGTTTCCTTGTTACATTAGCTAAATATTTCAACTGTTCGCTCATTCCAGCTTTATGGTCTGTAATTTATTTCAGGCTAGTAAATTGCTGCTATAATCTCCTTAGCTTAAACTAGTCGGCTAATTCATTGATTTAATGCAATTACAGAAACATATTTTTGCCAATGATTGGAAATGTTAGATGTCAGATTTTTTTCAACCATTCCTGAGAACACTTGTGAATATTAACAGTGAATAAAGTGCATCAACCAAAAGGCCAAAAAAGATACCAAAGAGAGAAGAGTCACTGACTAAATAATGAAACGCTCTCAGTCACTTCCTGTTCAGTCATTTATTTATTGTTCTAGTTTCTAGTTTGTATATACATTTCTTCAATTCACTTAGCAGACGCTTTTATCCAAAGCGACGTACATCAGAGAGTAAGTGCAACACAAGCAACATGTGGGGAAGAAAGGGGGTGCACAACAACTCTGTACATCAGCTCTCTGGTGGGTTTAAACAATCAAGGTTGTATTTTATTCACTGTTGAGGGCTTATTAAAACGCTCTCCTTATTTCATTAGGCTAACTCAACACTAACCTAAATTAGAGCCAGATGAGGGCAGGAGGGAGAGAAAGGGGTCTGTCCCTCTACTCTGTTTACGCTACAATAAGCAGAGGTTTGCTCGTCTCTCTCTGTCTACAGAGCTTGCACCATATGAAAGGGTCCGGCGTCAGTGTCTGTGTGCCGGTGACGGTCCCATTGTTTCTCCAGGTGTGCGTTTGCGCATGCACATAAAGCATGTTTTTGTGTGTCTGCTGCATCACCTGCACAAAGAACAACCCCATACAGTCCATGATTTTCAGCATTAAAAACACAGATGCAGTAAGGTGCATAGATGCAGTGATGTCTGAGAGACACATCTTTATGAAACAGTTGACTGTCTGCTTCAAACTAAATCATTTGCAGTGATGGAAAGAAGCTTAAAACAACTATTACTTATGTATTGAACAGTAAACTATTGCTTCAGTACTTAGATAAGTATTATGCATTTTAATCTACTACATTAACCGTTATGTCAAAGCATTTTTTTTTCATACAAAACACAGTGGTTGAACTACATTGTTAGTTAACAACAACTCCATCTCTACATATTTTACATTCACAGATCTTTGCTTTGGTTCATTTAAATGCTCATCAAGTATTAACACTGGTCTTTAACCACTGTTAAACTCACTTGCTTTGCGTGTAGCGTGATGTAAACAGCAGTAGTTGCATCATTTTTAAAAGTTGACCAAAAATATCCCTTTCTCTCTTTGTCAATAGGTAGAGCTGTCCCACTACTGTGACAGGAGAGGTAGACCCCTCATTAAAGATCTTCCTGCTCTCGCTCATAAAACATCACACCTTGTGGCAAAGCCTGCAACCTCAGAGGTGGGGACCATAAACACACACAGGAATTGTACAGCACACAAGGGGTTAACAAGCTGTTTCCACACACTGAAACACCCTCCCATCATCCACTCCCCCCTGAAATGGACTGTCCCATGGATTCACATGACATGTGTGTGTGTGTGTGTGTGTGTGTGTGTGTGTGTGTGTGTGTGTGTGTGTGTGTGTATGTGTGTGTGTGTGCGTGCGTTCTCTTAGCCATATATATTGGCCCATGTGGACACAGACGTGGAGTTTAGAAGGATAGACTTTGTATTGGCTGCAGGGCTGTTGGCTTCTCTTTCTTCATTTCTCTCTCAAGAGAACCAGCAGGAATATAAAGCAGCACTTTAGATCTCTCTGGACTGTTTCTTTGTGGGAACCGAGGAACCTTTTCTACCTGAGAGTACACTGTACCTGGCCCTGTAGAAAACATGAGTGATCTGCTGGACGATGGCTCTTTCATGTTCACGTCGGAGTCCGTAGGAGAGGGACATCCAGGTGAGTCTTCTATTATCAACTTTTTGTGTGACACTTGGACTTCACATTACTCTGGAAATGAGGTGCATTATAGGTTTGACTTCAAGATATATTACAACTTATAGAATCTCCTAACACTTCACCAATTCCAACAACTTATCTGTACCTCTTTCTTATCTTTACACAAGAATACAAAAAAACATTGCTACTTAAACACAGTGTGACTTTGCAGAAAGAAAAACATCCAAAGAACAAGCTTATTTTAATTTGTACTTCATGTCCACTATAACTCTACAGTTCTGCGTATTTACTCTCCAAGCGTGGTTGGTATTCCATTCACAGCAACATGTGTTTACTGCTCCTCACTCTCACTTCTGGGGTACAGAGTGTGTATGTGTGTCAGTGTGTGTGACTGGTGTAAGGTTGCACACTGTGGGGAAAAAAAAGACCTACAAACGAGAGAGCAGAGGGGCATGTGGGCTCCATGGTGGTTGTTACTATTTATGATTTCAGGGTCAAAAAGTGGGATATCAATTTCATAATACAAATGTAAAATGCATGCAAATTATTGCTACAGTGCAACCTTATCTTACAGCTTTCACATAATCAAAGAGGAAGTAGCCGTAAACAGATTAACGGGGTTAAAAATGTATAATTTCAAATCAATCCTCCTCCTATCGGCACCCAAGGGTGGTGAATGATGAATGAAAGTTACTAAGACGATATGTGAAATTGAAAATTTGTCCTCGTAGGCTAGTTATTATCACTGAGAAACATGCCTTCAAATAAAGCATTAATCAAAATAAGGAGACTTAAAATAAAGGGAAGCCCAGTTGTTCTATTTGCACTTTGTTCTTTAAAGCTTCTCTGACATTAACCCTAATGATAACAGTTAATATCATGTACTCTACCCTCTAGGCTGCTGCCTTTGGAGCCCTCCTCCCATCCTCCCCTCTTGTCAGTGTGTTGAAATATGTAACCTTACAAAGTCCCCGGTGCCGGATCAATAATCAGTAACCTCTGCAGACTGAGCCAGTCCAGTGCAGCTCTGTAGCACAGAATGTGACACAATGGTCAAACGTAAAAAAAAAACATTTTAGACTCCAAGAGAAAGAAACAGACAGAAGTAGAAAATGGTAACATATGAACTAAATGAAAGGAAATGAAGGTTGACTAAATCACATTTAAAAAGCGTTTTCTAAAAAGGGAGTTAATCTGTCAAAGCCAATGTCCCAATTTCCATGCTGTCAAGAAAAGCAGATGGCTTAATTTTCCAGAAGATTTATGCATTTGTGTTTATTACAGTCTTCATGTTATCTATTTTACCAGCAGAAGGCAAAGCTGTCAAATGTCTCCACACATTATTTTTCTTCTTACTTCACTGTTAAGCAAAACCAGGTCTTGGTTTCTTGATTTCTAATAGATGTAGTCTCTTCAGGGGGTTCAGACTTACAGAAAAAAACAATGTTTGCACATATAAAGAGGTGCCTGGCCTTGAGGCTGCAGCGCACCCCCCTTTGATTTGATAACACGCCTCACAGTCTGGTCTTTTCCCACTGATAGCGGGATCAGAGTAAAAGACACATCTAGTCCTACAGGTGCACTTCAACATTTAATATAGATATTCTTGCTCCGTGCCTGAGAGATTGTGTTCAAACTAAGTATTGGGGTTCACAGTGTTCTGAACAGCCAAACAGCCAGATGTTGATGTTGTTTCTGATGTAATCTGTGAGTTGTATTGCTTCAGCGGGATGCCAAAGTGATGAATAGAGCAGTTTGTGAGGCATTGTCCTGCTGCTGCACTCAAATCCAGCTGATACAAACAAGTCCAACACACACACACACACACACACACACACACACACACACACATACACACACACACACACACACACATACACATACCTTCAACAAAAGTTGGTCTTTCAACTTAAAAAATCATTTTTGTTAATTTAAAAGCTTGAAAAGTCTACATTAGTAAAGCTACAAACATAGTTTCTTATATCCTAATAAAATGATTTCTATTTCAGCTGTTTCAACCAAACAGGCCTTTGAAATCTTATAGCAATTAAAAAGTCAAACAAACTACTTGTGTCCTGAATCTAAACAGTTACTTGTTGCTTCCCAACAGACAAAATCTGTGACCAGATCAGTGATGCTGTCCTGGATGCCCACCTGAAGCAGGACCCGGACGCCAAAGTCGCCTGTGGTGAGGAAACTAGAATTCAGATCAGTTCATGTTGTTGTTCTTGTTACACTGAAAAGACAAAGGGAGGTAGAGATGTTTATTTTCCCTTTTTTTTTTTTATCATGAATGTAACACTCTTTTAATACAAAAACAACATGGCCTGATTGTTTTGGAAGTCAAAGGCATATCCGAGATAATGTATCGTGTTTCAATATTGACTTCTGAAAGTCACAAGATGTCAGCTTGCTGGGGGAAACCCAGTGACCTTCCATGTTGCTTTCCAGCCAGTTTCCAAGAAATTGAAGTCCAAAGGTAATCCTAAGATTTTTCCTTGAGCCGCAGATGATTAAAAATGTTCAATATGTTTTTTCAGAGACGGTGTGTAAGACGGGCATGGTGCTGCTCTGTGGGGAGATCACATCTAGAGCCAATGTGGACTACCAGAAGGTGGTGAGGGACACCATTAAACACATCGGCTATGACAACTCCGAAAAAGGTGTGGGGGGGGGGAAATCCTGAAAATCAACAGACATATTGGTAATATGTGCTCCGTGTTGGCAGAGTCACAGCTTAACTTTTCTCTCTCTCTCTCTCTCTCTCTCTCTCTCTCTGTTTTGCTTCTCCTCTGCAGGTTTTGACTACAAGACGTGTAACGTGCTGGTGGCTCTGGAGCAGCAGAGTCCGGACATTGCTCAGGGAGTCCACATTGATAGACGTGAGGAGGACATTGGAGCTGGAGACCAGGTGGGACTGTCGCAACGGGACAGAGTGTCCTCTGGCACAATTGATAGTGACATAAGTCAAACATCATAGTTTGTTCACGTTGCTTTGTGTCATTGTAGGGAAAAGTTAGCAACTTTCTGTTTCAGTTCTGTCTCTCTCTCTCTCTCTCTCTCTCTCTCTCTCTCTCTCTCTCTGCAGGGTCTGATGTTTGGCTACGCCACAGATGAGACAGAGGAGTGCATGCCTCTCACCATCGTCTTAGCCCACAACCTCAACTCAAAGATGGCCGAGCTCAGACGCAACGGCACCGTTCCCTGGCTGCGTCCCGACTCTAAAACACAGGTGAGGATATCAGCTGATGTCTCCCAGAAGCTAAATCTTCGACTGTACTGCCAACTGAACAAAAGTACAACACATCAACACTTGATACTTTAAGTATTGAAGATGAAGCTCCTTCCCGTAAAAACACTTCTATGATATAAAGTGTAAAAGCTCTAAGGCCTGTAGGTTGTTGGAACATCTTGGTTTGATCACAAAACTTACCATGTATCCTAACACCAGCTTTATAACGTGCATAAAACAGAGGCTGGAACTTATTGTGTTATTTTTCTTGAAAACAGAAAATGTTATCTAAAACCTTAGAGTAGGGTCTTCACAAGAAAACACATAGAGTTAGCTGAAGCTATTCATTATCCTATGGAGGTATTAAGGTTACCAGGGCAACAGCAGCAGAAGCAGGATCTAGATTTATATGAATGAAATAGAGACAATTCAAAATTAGGTTCATATTTGTAACATGCCAACATTCTTTAAATGAACTCTTGTCTTTGCTGTCCGTCCATCAGGTGACGGTACATTATGAACAGAAGGACGGAGCTGTGATCCCCAAGAGAGTTCACACCATCGTGATCTCTGTGCAGCACGACGATTACGTCACTTTGGAGGAACAGAAGAGGGTCCTCAAAGAGAAGGTAGAGCCTCAGGAACACACGTAACTGGACTTTAGACATGTATGTTGTTTCAGTCATTAAAACGCTTTGATTTGCATTGATTTTGTCAGGTCATCAAAGCCGTGGTTCCTGCTAAATATCTGGACGACAAGACCATCTACCACCTCCAGCCGAGTGGTCGCTTCGTCATCGGAGGACCCCAGGTGACTGTCCAGCTCAAACCGCTGGTTGAATCTACGTCCCAACATGTATTGATCTTTTGCTCATGCCCAATCTGTCTTTGTCTCTCAGGGCGACGCTGGTGTGACCGGCAGGAAGATCATTGTAGACACATACGGAGGTTGGGGAGCTCACGGGGGCGGAGCTTTCTCTGGTAAAGATTTCTCAAAGGTCGACCGCTCTGCTGCCTACGCCGCTCGCTGGGTGGCCAAGTCCCTGGTCAAAGCCAAACTGTGCAGGAGAGTTCTGGTTCAGGTGAGTGTACAGTTTCATTCATTAACCATGTGTGAACACTAACGAGGGCTTATCCTACATGTTGGTGACCAGTGTTTGTGGCACACATATGAACTGATGAAAACACTTCCATCTATCTGTGTGTGTGTGTGTGTGTGTGTGTGTGTGTGTGTGTGTGTGTGTGTGTGTGTGTCGCAGGTGTCCTATGCTATCGGAGTGGCCCATCCTCTCTCCATCTCCTTGTTCACCTACGGTTCCTCCGAGAAAACAGAGTCAGACCTGCTGCACATCGTCAACAAGAACTTTGATCTGAGGCCCGGAGTCATTGTCAGGTAAACATGAATTTACGACGGCCGTATCTCACATGTGTAGGACAAAGATAAGACTGCTGTGTGTAGTACAGTTTAAGGGATTATGACGCGTTAAAGAGTAGTTCAATGAGATTTATTTTGGTTTCTGTACAAATTAGAAAATCTCTGCAGCATTAGTGCAGCCTGTGTGCTGTGTTGAACACACAATTCACATTAACGTCCAATGTACCTTAAACGTTTAGTTCCCAAAGCTTTATGTCACTAATAATACCACAACAATGACACTATACAAAGCAACAACTTATCGTTGCTGGTATCCAGGTAACCCCTGAATTTTGTTGTCTGCAAATGTGCTCAATAGGTCGTTCTATTTCTTTCTTTTTTGTGCATTCATTCATCAGTGGTAAGCTTTCTACTCTAACTCCATCAATGTGTCAAAGTTATATAAACAATGTACTTACAAACTGTTTAGTGGATGCACATTTTTATTAAATGCTGGTTTCCGTTTGGATGATTGAAGAGCTCTACCATCAAAGCTGCTGCATCCGAAACAATGTTCCTTGTCCCTGGGTAGAGATTGTGTCGTGGAAACACAGGCAGTAAATTGAAATCTGTGTCTACACAGATGCTGTCCTCAACTATTTTGCAGCACATGCTCTGTGTATCAAGGACGTATAGTTCCAAACCTTTACGATTTTTTTTTTAACATTTCATGTTCAGAATCAGAGACAGAAATACTTAAAAAAATCCCAGGGAGAAATTTGGTTGTTACAGTTGCGCTTTAACAGATTATCGCAGTAGGAGTATAGAAATACAATTTAAGAATATAAAATAAAATAGAAATATCAGAATAAAAAATACGTACAAAGTGAGGGTAAGAATAATAAATGTACAAAGCACGGGGAACTGAAGATATATGTTTTTATTTTTCAGTTTTTAGGTTGAATGCCTTCTAATGGTTTGATGAAATAATTTATTTTTTTCCTCAGGGAACTGAGGCTGAAGCGGCCGATCTACCAGGAGACAGCTTCTTACGGCCACTTTGGCCGATCAGAGTTTACTTGGGAGGAGCCCAAAAAGCTCGTCTACTAAAATACTCCACCTGGCTCGTCCTAATCGACTCACCTGGACGCTGAACAAGAGGCCTCCACACAGGCTACAACCAGCCAGCTCCATCTTTTGATAGGACATTTTTATATAATAGGGAGAGTAAGTTAGGGCTATGTCGGCTTTAAAGAGGTCAGGAGGTCATAATTTTCATCTGACGGACATAAAGGGACACTGCAGAGGACATCTCAGAAACATTTTACAAAACTATTGGTGCTTCACAAATATTCATACAGTCACTACATACTACCTGATAGCTTAAATGTACAACACAGCGAGTACAATACTTTTTTTTTTTTTTTTTTTTTTTTTTACCTCAAAGCTGTGATAGTTCCTCTGTCAGACCAGTATGATGTAAACAAACAACCTCTGTGTACTTTTTAAACAACAGTACTTCTGTCACAGGGGTCATTCCTATGTTCCCAGGGATCTGTGATCGATTGGTTTGGGCTTTCTTAGTGGTTTAATTTTTTTTTTTTTAAAGAACAGAGGGAGATGGATGTTTGAAATAAAGCTCGTGAAATCAATTAGAGGTGGATTTCAACAAGTTGATCTTGGAAAGCACACACCAAATATAAGACATAAGGAAACAGATTCTTGAATGTGTGTTATATATAAATGGTATTGTGGATTATAGGACCTTGGGAACAAAGACATGATTCTTTTTTTTTTTATTCAAATGAGTGTAGGAAGTGTAATTATTGCTTAACCAAAGACTTGGCTTCAGAAGAAAACTTTTTTGTTTTGGTCACGACTGTGAAATGAGTCTTACTTTGTAATGTATGCTTCAGGCAGCTGTTTGCCTACAATCAGAAGACAGGTCATTAAAACCCCTTTAATCATATATTGCCATTCATCAACCCCGCACAGCCTTATGTTGTCATACTGATCTTCTTGTACCATCCTTATGGAAGCTGATTTGAATATCAAGTCACTTTTATTGCACACAGCTCATCTAGTGGCTTACTTGTGAATGATATATTTGCCTTTTGTACCTGCAGTCCTGCAGCTGTGACTAAGTCTGTATATGTGACTGAGTTAGAGATGCACCAATCATAAAAAATTAGGACCCGTACCGATGTTTGACATAACTTGAGCTGAGTGCAGAATCTGATCCTGATGTTTTTTATGATTACTTCTTCATAACTCTTTGCGTCTGTTTTTCGAACAGGCTCGGATATATTTAAATGATTGTGAGTATCCCCCTCTCATGAAACATGGCTTAAAAACTGCGTCTTGCTGATCTAACCCAGAGGCGTTGAAAGACTCACACACAACCAACATTTTCTCTCACGTTTGACCCTGAAAACAAATCAGTTCATATCGGCTATAATAATATTCAATTGGTACATTGGTGCATCCCTAGGCTGAATTTAGCCAAAACTCGACGTCTTACTTCTGATTTCGCTCTGCATCATTCTCTTCTCTTTGCTAGCTGCTGGGACTAAAGAATTAAGTGGACCACACTGATGTCTTACAAATGTTGCATTTCAACGTTAAGATGCCTTATCAATGCTGCATGATTTTATACAATCTGATCCTTGTATGCCTTTTAGATTTTCAGCTGGTTTGAAGCTTTCTTTTAATCTTAAATCATTTCAGACTTCTGCCATGTTGCACAGCGTATTTATATCACATCCTTCTCCGTGCATTTCAAGTTAAAATGGGACCGTTCTTATATCTCACAGGGCATTAAGAAGATTTCAAGTCAGCTTAGTTACAACGCATTAAATGATTGCCTTCTCAAACACTTTTTAATGCATGTAGGAGTTGTGAACAGTCGTCACACTTCATCTCTGTAGAGGTTTTTTGTAAGAGACATTTCCCTCTATTTAATGTGTTGATCTCTGTCATGTGCTGTCAAATTTACCGGCAGAGAAAGTGGACAATGTAAATAATTAAAACAATAAAGAAAATCTGAAATATTAAACCACTTGTCTGCTTGTTTCCTCGGCATGCTGGGTAACAGATTCATGTGAATGAAGTGTGAAATTGAAGGAAATTCAAACACCAGCTTTTCTTAAAACATTTATTTGTTGAACATTAAGGCATATATATACAATCATATGACTTTTCATCAAAATAGAATTTACAACCTAAACCTCTTTGGTTTTCATTATCAAAATAATACATAAGGCACATAGGGAGCATTTAGCATTTAGCATTTGAGAATGAACAGATGTTTGTCAGTTTGTCAGAAAGCTCACCAATGATCTACTGATTGAATGTTTTATCTTGTAGATATTTAACCGTGTGTGTTTGAGTCGCATACACATGCTCACAAGCCAAATATACAGGAATGTTTATTATTTGCAGCTTTACAGAGTCTTGATTAACAAAAATAATCTGTTATATTATGTCTAACCATCAATCCCACAACTGTGAAAAAGGCAGTCGCACCTACGCTACACAAAACGAAACAAGAACATGAAAGATCTTCATGAGTATAGAACACATTCCTTTAAAACAAAGACAGCAGAAGGCAGAAGCAAGCGGAGGTCATTCTGCTTTGAATCAAACCACGAATGCAGCTGGTGTCATAACGTTTTCCTGAGAGCAAAGTACAAACTGATCAGTAACCCAGACTAATACGGACAAAAGGTAGAGAGAGCAGCCGTGCAGGCTGGGAGAACGTTTCTAAAACTAAATATTTGATTCTGTAGTATTCTTTTGGAAATGCCCATTTTGCATAGATTCTTAACATGCCCTATGAGAAAACTCAAATACTTCCAGTAACTGTGTAATGACAACATGTTTATTTAACGAGCAGCACAAGCAGCAATAGGCTTTACATTTAAAATGCACTGAATTTGTACGGTTAAATTAAGGCATATTGTGTGTTGTGTGTCAAAAGGCCAGTTTTCCTTCAAAGGGATGCCACGTAACATCGCTGCACAGCTTAAGCCAGACGCACAGACTAGGGTTCAAGTGCTCTTCATTATACCTTCTTTGTAGATCAGGCCTAGACGTGCAGCTGACTTTGCCTTTTCTGCATTATTTTCCAACAATTAATCGACCATCTGTGAGGTTAACTCTGCCACAACGGCCCTAATCTAATCTGCAACACGCAGTTTGGCCAGCAGAGGGCAGCAGGTGATCAGCATAGTCGCTGGTGTTGTTTCCATCTTATTCCAAACACAAGCATGGGGAAGCTTTTCCCCTTCAGTCTGTTCAGAGATAGTCATGCTTTCAGCTTGAGTTTCCAGTCCGAGCTGCAAAAACTGTGCTGGAAAAAAACGTTTTTTGAGCAACTAAACCACTTTCACTCAAAATACAGGCGCTAAATAAAATCCTGAGCAAACATGTGGCCGGTGGTGGCATGAGGAGAGCGGTATTTTTACCATGAGATGGTGTAATAACAAGACTTTTTTTCTGTTGTAAACCCTCTGCTGGATGTGTTTCACACCAGAGAGCTCAGAGTTTCTTAATATGGTACTGAGATGGGAACATGGTTTAAACATTAAACAGTAATTCTGTGTGTTATGTAACTTCATAGAACTTCAGAGAAAGTCCATGAGTACAAGAAATGTTTCAACTGAAAGAAAAACAAAAGGGTTAACCTCACTTGAAACAACCTAAAGTCAGTGTAGGTGTAAGCAGGGGGCTTTGTAGTGTTCAAAATGAATTTGTAGTGGCAAATATCTGCTCTGATATTCCTGGCACTCACAGGTGTGCATGCAACCTTCTGTCCCAGCTCATTCACTCCCTCTTATTGCTTTCAGATCACAACTACATCACAGCTAAACTCAGGGGAAATGGCAGCATAAGGACTTCTGTGTTGTAGCACCAATGCCTCTGGCAAACAGGTATTTGGCATTTTCTGCAGAAAAGTCACAAGGAAGCAGCACAGTGAACCTCAGGCATGATCAAAATCCCTTTTCCCTTTGTTACACTATACGGCCGAGAAAAAAGCTTAAAAGTGTGGTTTCAAAGAAGTATAGGACGTAGTAATCCCAAAAGACCCCATTAACGCTTGAGCCTCTCCTTGTTAGGATTAATGAGATGCAGCCCTCCACCCACAGAATTTGAGAACATGCGTGATGCCTCGTCACTAAACTCAATAAAGCCAGAGCTCTGGGTTGAATTAGCCGGATCACATTTGGCTGCTGGACGCAGTATCGTTCTCTTCCTTTGGCAGAACTCTACAGTACTATGTTGACCTTAAACTTTGAATAGTATTTGATTCATCTTCCTTCCAGTAAACAATAAGAGCGTGAGACAGGGTGCTGTCCAGACTCAGACGTAAAAGGTTTGAAGTCACGAGGCACCATGGACACTACAAAACGTAAGGCATGCTTTTGTGGATTTAACCACACATCAAGTGCTTGACGGAGCTTATTTCAAATCTGTAGAAACAAAAAAACTCGACTTTCTTTAACATCAAGCTGTGGCTGAAAAGCAGCATAAAGTCTGTTTGACAGAATATTCAGGCTGAATAACCGAAGCAATCAGCTAACAGCAGCTCAAATCTATTGAATTTAAATTCAATACAATGAAGGAGTCTTTCACTGAACAGTAATTTGAATTTTTTATAAAAAAAAATTTTAAAAAATGTTGATGCGTTTGATGTTTAAATGATTAAATGCAAATGGATGCCCTACTCTATCTCAAGAAAACATTCATGAAGCTCTCTATTTGACCGATTGTTTCATTGAATTTATTGCATTCAACATTCTTGCGGGCAAAGCAACCTTGCTCTCACTGTAGCTCTTGTGCACTCTCTCTCTCTCTCTCTCTCTGTCTGTCTCACAGCTATAATACTGTCAGCTCGGCCGTCCAGCAGCCGCCTTTCTGCATAATGAAAGCATCAAGGCAGACACTCCAAGTAGAAATGCTCCAAGGCCACTAAGTGAGACTAAGAGAATACAGGATTTCAAGGGAAACGAACAAATCTTGAATTGACTGATTAAATACAAACAGGACTGGGTTGGACAAATGTTGGTTTCACACTTGTGCAATGTGCAAACGCCAAACAAGTCCTTAGGAAACCCCCGAGCTCTGATGTGAGCACAGTACGATCTGAGCTCTCCACTGTGGCAGCACATCGACACCCCTGTGGTCGAAATAGTAGAATCCACTCTGTCGTGAACAGCGACGGTACTGGCCTGGATTATCTCAAAGCTTCAGAGGAATGTGGCTGGAAATGAATAATTAAAATTCATTCAACAACCGCAGTTTATAAAAGGAATAAACAAGCCAACTGTGTGGCACGGAGATGTGCCAGCAGGCTACAGGATGGACATGTTTTCAGGTTGGTGTGGGTGGTGCGGACTGGGCCCTCCCATTGGTCCCAGCGCGTCCACCTTGTGTTCTCTCCCAGCAGGCCCCAGGGCCCCTCCTCTAGCCAGCACGGCCATGGTGCCTCCTGACATGCCGGCGAACTCGAAGGCAAACGTCCCGTAAAACAGCATGACGATGACGCAGAACACCCATTCGAAGATGGCCGACGCGTGTTGAAGGACGAAGCTCTCCTGGCAGAAAAACACGCCGCCTGAAAATACGGTTAAGGGCAGCGACAGCGAATCAGTGTGGGTGCTCAAAGGTTACGAGCTGTTCATGCAATAAACAATCATTTTCCACAATCGGGCAATTGGGCTACCGTAGAAAACAAGGCAGGGCGATAAGGCTGACGGGATAGAACCTATTACCAATTATTTTAGGCTTAAAATCAAAATATTATATACAAATATTATTAAAACAAATCATTAAATCCCCAAAATGCAATGTGATGTGCAAACAAGCATTAGCAGCAGTTCTAATGAAACCATTACAGTTATGGTGAGGTTTGTTGTGTTCTCAGTGAACCTTTGAATTTCACTTATAGCCGAAATAAAGAGACTGCTACATCTAAAGACAGGGTCTGAAATTGAATCATTACAGTGAGTGAAGGTGGACGTTTCTGTCTTTCATCAGGCTGGCAGGACTACTGAATGCTCTACATTAAAGCACTTGACCGCCTCAGGGCTGCCATCTGTTCGTGGCTGCAGAAGGATACTGAGCACCAAGGCTACGAAGGCCAGCAGGGTCATGCAGAGCCGGAGGTGGGCCACGTTGTACTCGCCCTGGGTCTTGGCCAGTCGGTAAGTCAGCGCTGACTGCAGGGACACAAACAGCATGCTGGTGGGGAAGGCGATGCCCGCTCCGACATAGTGGAGAACTTTGGCATTATCCACCTGCCATCGGAAAGGAAGCAGACAGGAGGAGAGAGAGAAGGAGGGTTAAGACGAAATATTCAAAAGGGGCAACATCAGTCAGCTGCTGGGTCACATTATTCAGTGTTGGAGCGCCTGTGTCTGACCTGTGGCTCTTTTCCTTCAATTCATTCCCCACACTCTCTCTCCTCTGTTCACCGTCCTGTCTCTTAAATGGGGGCATAAAGAGCCCATTAATAAACCTTTAGATGATTTTGTGTTGTGTTATAGCGTCTTAGCAGCCAGTTAGACTTCTTCTAAAAGGGAGCCAATGATGAATGAAGGAGGGTGATACAGAGAGCGACAAGATCTCCTCCTTTTCCCTGCTGGTCACAAGGACGATATGAAACAATGCACAAAAGAGCTGCACTAGATCATGTGACTACAGCTGCCACTGCAACAGACACAGACACACAGACACACAGACACACAGACACACAGACACACACACACACACACACACACACACACACACACACACACACACACACACACACACACACACACACACACACACACACACACACACACACACACACACACACACACACACACACACCAGATGAACTGATCAGAACTGATAAAAGATTCAACAGAGCCAGCGACGAAACAAGCCTCCAAGGAATAGAACAATCCAGACGGCTGACAATAAATGCCTTTCCTGGGCTAACGCTGACACAGTTCAAACCCTGCTGTGTTGGAATAGCAATGAGCCCCCTGCTCCTCGTAATTCTCAAAGATCATTACAGCAATAGCCTCAAAGTTATTCAGGATTGGCCTTTTAAGCTATTCGTCAAATGACCCGGCAAGTACATACTCAACATTCTTGTTGCAGTATGTTAATCCTGTTAGATTTCTAGAAAGATCAGTGTGAAAAGCACACGCAGCAATATGCCAGATTTCTCCAGAGCTGGAGGACGAGGACAGGAGAGAACATGCAGCCAGGTTTGTGTCGACAAAGTGAATTATAGTTTGCCGTTTCTTTTCCGACTCACCAACGGGTGATAGTGGCTTCCTCAAACAGCCTGTGGTGTGTCATGTCATTGTAAAGGCCTGAGACGTGAACCGCTGCAGTATTCAATCTAATGCAAGATGCAACGTGGTGACTAAGCAAGTTGGGTCTGATAAATCAGTTCCTGCAGGCTGACACTGACCAGCAGCTCCCCTGCATAAATGAATAGTAATGATGTTCACGCAGAGCGATGTCGGGAATCAGCAGAGCTCACACTCCCTACATGTGAGGCTGTCACCGTGTGTCCACTGAAGGGACTTTGGATAAAGTATGTAAAATATAAATATAGTAAAACCCTTAAAATGTTTCTAAATGACTGTCTTACAGTCCAATAGAAAGTGTGCGGGGTGATGAGGGGTGATGAGGGGTGATGAGGGGTTAGGATTTACACGAGGAAACACCTGACATCCAGCTCTCTGTTAGCTTCTGTTTTTCATTGTTTTTGAAACTGAACAGAAAGGGATGAAATTAAACGACTTCCAGCGGTTAACAACCGTAACGGCTAAACTTCATGACTTCCCATATCTTCAACTGAAAGTGTCACCCCCACCCACAACTTCCAACAGGCCTTCAGGGCTCAGCTCGGCCCTACCTGTAAAATATTTCACACGTTCATTAAACCTACCACCCAAAACGTTAACTTTATTAATCCCCTTTGCTTTCATCCTGCATGTGTTTTACAATGATTCATCTTTTCCCCATGATTAAAATTAAATATATTTGGGGAGATTCCCCCCCCCCCCAGTCTTTTATAGTGTTATTTAAAATTCAAAGGGTTTACACTGTAGTATTGTATCTTTTAGTTTCGTCAACTTTATTCATCAAGCCAATTTTAGACAAAACGGAAGCACAAACTTTAAACCAACCCTGCTTTTTTTTTTTTTTTCAGTCCTGCAGACCAATTTAATTATCTCAACTTACTCCATCTCTTCTACTCTACTAAGTGAGCTTTAGAGAGGATGGAAAGATATCTTTGTTATCTGTTCCCAGTCTAAGCCAAGCTCACCAGCTGCTGGTTTCAGCTTCATGTTTACTGTAGGGAGAGGTATCGATCTTCTTATTCAGATCTCAGCAACAAAACAGTGAAGGGACTAATTTGATATTTACGAGCTTCACCATTTCGTTTGGCGTTTTATGTGCACAATTAACTACTTGCTAATACAATAAATGTTGTAGCCGTCTCACGGTAATGGGCCTCTGTGTGGCAGTGATGTGTTTCTCCATCATCTTTATATTTGTTTCTCAGGCCTCCTGACAGGAAAAGCCTTGGTGGCCACTCCACAGCTCGGCTGCCGAAGCCTTACATAACACAGAACTACAAACTGAAGCCGAGTTTGTTTCCATGTCATGTTTTTTTTTTTGGTGCTTTCTCTCTCTTTGATCAGTCAGCTTCTTCTGTCTCCTCCTGATGATCCAAACATGTTTGTTGAGTTTTCCTGAGGACGTTCATGTGTTTCAACATCTGGACTCGAGTCTGTGCTGCATATTTCACTCTCTCTTCTGAAATGGAGTTTAAACCGTAAATGTTTCCATCAATGACACGTTTCCATCCCGCTTGAATTTTCCCGCCTGGAAGGGATGCAAGTTCTCCAGAAAGCGGCCAGGATCCCGCCTGTGATTGGTTACAGGCAGGGCCTCTCCTACACACACACCCTGTCTGCCCAGCTCCTCTCCGTGCATGGCCAGACTTGATGACTCACTTCCCCCTGGCTCTTCCAGTTAAATTCCTCCCAATCCTGCAGAGCAGAGGCCAGGGACGAGAAACGGGAAGAAGGTGCTGGCGACCTTTTCATACTGTCAGATAAACTGCTGCAGCACATCTGTTTAACCTGTAGGTCTGTCATTTTTCTCTTAGCATTCTTCATCTCACAGGGAACTTCAGAAGTAGTATGGTTAGCTGGTTAACACCAAATGATGCATGCAGAGCAGAATGAGGAAGATACCCTTTAATTATCACACAATTCAACGCTCCATAACAAAGCCCTCATCTCCAGAGAGACTACTGAGAGCTGCTCTCCTGGTTCTGGGACTCTGTTCACAAGCAGAGACAGAAACCCAACAAAAAGAGAACTCTTTAACACGTTGGAAAGAATCAACCCAAAAAAACCCAAAAAAAACCAGAGATAATTAGAATGTTATCTGGCCCTCAATAGAGACAGTGGCAGAACACCTGAGCGCTGTGACTGATCCAAAACTGAGTAAACGTAGGATGATGTACAGACTCACGGACAGACTTGGCTTCCCAAAGAGGACAGAGTCTGCACCCAACAGGAGGTGGAAACGGAGCTGCACTTTTTAAACTAGCTTTACACTGTAGCAGAACATCAGAGACACTTACTGCCCTCTCATCACAAACACAACATGAACGAGCAAAAACACCTCTACCTTCTTCATATGTATTTTTTTTTTTGCTTTCAATGCCTTAATTGTGGCGACACGACAGCGGATAGAGTTGGAAAATGGGGAACGACGTGCAGGAATCTCGGTTAATGCTACACGATGATGCAGCAGGATGATGGGCTCTGTCGTCACTTCTCCTAAACAACCAAACGTGATTAAACGATTGAATCAGGAGACTATTTTGATTCAAAGTCTTGTATCTAAAGGTGGAGGACATTGTGTTAAAAAGCAACAGGAGGACCGTTTCCTCCTGATAACATACTGAGAATGTTCTAACGGAGACAACTTTTATCAGACATAAACTCTATCCACTGCAGACCCTTCAACTTTGTATCGAAATCTGAAAGCCATATTGACGGTAAAGCTGGGCCAACGAGCGCACCATGTGAGTCATGTGTTTTCTACCTCCTCATCTCCCTCCCATTAGGTCCTGTAAACAGCTAAATCTTTTATACAATTGTTTAAAAGTCGGAGGACAGAATCAGAAATGCATCAAAATGTCAGAAGTCTCCAGACTTTCATCAGAAAGCAAACTATGTAACCATGTCTATGTTTTAGTTGGAACTCATACACAGTTAATAAAAATGCCAAAGATGTCTCCTAGAAGTGACACGTAACAACTCGATTGGTTCTTTTCCTTCACAGATACAGGGGAAGACACGAACACACACACGCGCGCACACACACAGCAGAGGCATCCAGCCACAGCTCCAAATATTTAAACTTGAACAAATTCTTCCCCTAAGAACAAACATCTAGAGGGAAAGGAATTCAGGTTGGATTTCCTCCTTCAGTGTCGGACACACAGTGCAGGGTTTGGCCTTTGAATGCACGAAACACTTCAGCAAAGCAGAGTTTTAAACTGACGGCGGGATCGATGAAACAGACAATGTGTGAAGGACAGTGAAAGCAAAAAAGAACGAGTCACGATTGAAGGCCCGATCATTGTTGAGAAACTGTGACATCACAATGAAATGCAGCTCTGTGAAGGGATTCAGACACTTTCACTGACAATAACTGCTGCTTCATTTAATTCAGCTTTTGACGTAAAAAAAAGAAGAAAGAAAACAAAATGAAATGTCTATTAAAGGATCATTGGGTCTATGGTGGCATCATGTTCTGGAGGAAATCATTCCATTTAAAAAAAATCAACATGAGGTGATTTAAGAACATAAACATCTCTTGGCTTATCACTGCAGATATATATTTTAAAGTTTGTTATACTTCAGTGTAATAAATCCCAGACTAGTTTTACTGTCGTTCACAGTTCCCCTTGTGGTGGTATGTGTAATATCTGTTAGGAATGAAAGGGAACAGAAGGGTTCTTCTTCTTCCTTATCTTTCTGTTTTGTAAATGTCTTGTACTGGTTTTTATGGAGGACATGTAGAATGGGTTTAATTTGTGTTGATCTGAGTTGTCTGATAGTGTTAAACACACCATCACTGAGGTGCGCACTCTCCCCCTGTGTGGCTTTTAAATGTCGTAATAAGACTCAGGTGAAGCCGGCAGCTGAGAGAGGACCCGTATTGGACGCTGACTTGCAGAAGCTACCGGACTCAACAGCCGACCCACACCCATGAACTTCTCTGAAACCAGCCATTTGTCTTCTTTTTGTGATCCGACTAAAACTAAATCTGAACTCAAAGACGAAGCCTGGGCATCCAGTCTGAGCTATGCCCGGGGTCCAGGCAGACCGGCGTCTAGGTAAGCTGAACCCAGTCTTATGTTTTTCCTGTCATGAGAACCAGTCCTTTCTGCTAATGTCCATCTTTTATCTTCTTCAACACTTCAGGTCAGGGCTAGCTCTTTGTCTATCTGTTCTCCTGATCAAATATTATTATCATTACTGTTATAACTATTACTACTATTACCATCTTATTTCTCTTTTTCTATCACATTAATTTCCCTCTGTTACACCAGGGGAGTAAATCAGGTCAGCATACCTGGAAGTTGCCCACCATGATGAGACCAGCGGCACAGATCCAGCCTGTGGAGAGACTGGCCGTGTTGAGGACACAGTTTTGGTGCTTCTCGATGACGTGGGCATAGCGGAGCAGCACTATCGTCATAACTACAGAAAAAGAAACAAACAAAGACGAGTCAGTTATATGTGGATCTGCGCATGAAAACATTTCACCAGAGCCATGGAGGGCTGTAAGAAAGGGAGAAAGGTTACGCTTTATCCTGGAGAGGAAGCGCGCACACACACACAGTTAGTTTGGGGTATTTTTATTTCACAGCGTCTGGATTCAATTAATGCAAACACTCACAGACGTCATGTAGCCAAAAAACACAAGGATTCCCAGAAAGCAGATTTAGAGTTACACCAACTAAAAGGGGGAATATGAGAAGCAGGAAATGGCGGGAAAAGTGGGGACGACACATGGCTGGGGGGCTGGTCTCAGTCTTACACAAGACTGGAGGTGGCGGGAAACTCAGTACAGTATGCGGGACAGATGACTCCTGATGTGCTTATGGGCTGTGACTGGGGGTATTGTTGGTGGCTGACCCCTGCCTGGTTTCTCTTTGTTCCCTCCTCACGGCCATGGCTCAGTGAAGGCTGACTGGGTTTGGAGAAAGTGGGGTGAGAGGAAAGAAAGAGGAGGCTGGAAGAATAAGAGGGGAGAAGGAGCCCCTCGTGTCTTGACCTGAAGCCCATACATTTGTCTCAAAGACTGAACTGCTGTCTTTACTCTGACACTATCCCGTTTGTACGAAGCAGGCTTTAAGGAGGTCCAGGCTGCCAAAAAAAAAAAGAAATTTAATGGAAACTGTGGTCACAGAGAGGAAAAAAAAAAAACCTCCAGTGCAGGATTTTGTAACGTAAAGCTTTGTCTCTCCACTAGTCAGGGTTTAGTCTAGGCCAGCGTCTCAGTGACAGGTCACCTTTCATAACCTGACCACAACCTCAGCTCAGCTTGAATCTCTAATGATGATTCATGCCCGGAAAGTTCTTGTATTTGTAAAAAATCTTTCATTCACAACGTTGACAACCAGGGGGGAAAAAAAAGCAGCAGCCACAGATCAAATTTAAGCTATTATGTAGTGGAAGGTTATTTTGATGGACATTCAGGTCAATTCTGAACAGAGACATCAATTTAAACGAAATTTAAAAAAAAAAAACTCACAACACAACTGCAAAGTCAGCACCGGCTGCAACAGACTCCCGCTTCTTAAAGTCGTACTGCAAAGTGAAACGTACTTTAGTCTGATCTTATTTTAATGTTAAATGTTTTAACCCAGCATTAATAGTAATGTTTTCTATATCATTATTTGTATTCTCTGTCACTGCTTCCAACAGTTCAGTGTCACAGGAAGCGGGTAACAGCGTGCAAACCAGAAGTGCTTTTGTTTACACCTTCACACCTGTGAAGTCAGTGACCACTGAAGGAAGCAAGGTGACGTTTTTCGTCAGAATAGTAACTAACACAAGTACAGGAAAAGACCAGCAAAGAGACACGGCTCTATAATATCAGCCTTGCATCTATTATCATTATTATAAATACTAAAGTGAATCTTAGAGCTGCTCAACTCAACAGAATCACTCCTCCCTGTTTCATCATCATCACAGATCTAATGTTCATATTGAGTTGTTACTAATACTACACATCCTCTCACAATTATTACTGACAGTGTAGCTATAAATCTGTCTTATTCTTTGTTGCCGTTGTTGCTCTGCTTGTCTCTATCCTTCCTGCATCTCCCTCTCCCACTTTCCAAGCTCTGCACAGTTTGTGCAGACGGCTGTTCATCATGAGTCGGGTTTTGCTCGAGGTTTCTGCCTCTCAAAGGAAGTTTTTTCTTGCTACTGTTTGCTAAATGTTGCTTAGAGCTGTGCTCATGATGGATCAACGTTGGGTCTTTGTAGATAATATAACAAAGAGAAAGGTATTTTACCTGTTCGGTTTTAAAGTGTCTTATGAATTGGTGCTGTACAAATAAGGAATGATTGATTGAAGACGTATTGCTTTGTCAACAGCGGTCCCTAAAATCAACACAAACCAAAGATCCTCACAGAATGCTTTAACATCCGAGTGTTTTATTACACAACTAAAGATGAATGGGACCAAAAGGGTCCACTGTTTCACACAAACTAACAGGTCAATAGACGAAACAGGTACAGGATGGTGTCCTGATGTATACATACTGCATAATGTTTGAGAATGTATATAACTGTTGATTAACGTTATGTGTGTTTGGATCCTCCTGCCCAGTCCTGTGAGAGTGTTTTTGCGAGCTGCCCTCTGTTCCCGCAGCACTTAAACCATCTTGGCAAAGTGTTTTCAAGTTACAATCATGGAAAAACAAACAGCAGTGTCTCCAGGCTCGGAAACACTCTTGTCTTTGTTTTTTTCCAACTGCTTTTTTTTTTTTTTTCTCCTTCTTTTAAATGGAAAACATATTCTAGCGCTGAAGGGACAAGAAAGTCAGCTGCAGTTTGTTTCATTAGATTATCTTGGCTGCAGACCGGCTGGCTGTGGGTTTCTTTCCTCTTTCGACAAAATGACTTTTTCATCATTACAAATGAGCCTGTTTGAGCTGGTTGGCATTTAGAAGCTTCCTCAGGATGATGTAAGCCCGAGCCCGAAGGTTCAAGAATGAAGAACATTTCTTCCATTACTCTCTTTTTACCTTCTTGACTGTTATTTAGCGCGCTCTAATATGCTCATCTGTTTTTCCTGTCCTCTGGTTTGTTTCTTTAAGGATGCGTGTCACGTTGTCGTTCGAGAGGTCACGGGCTCGTGCAGCATGAGGACATTACGTGTCTGATGAGTAAGCAGCATGGATGCCCTCCACCTGGCCTCTGACAGTCAAGATAAACCGTTTTCTGATTAAAGCACAACAACAGGAATAAGTATGCTGTTTTAACTTTTCCCCCTGTATGCTTTTATATTTGTATTTATCAATTTACATTCATGTGTCGTTTAGAGTAATGCTTTTAATGCATGGCCTTGCAGAACAGTTGTTGCATTTCAGTGCCCACGATATGAGCATGTGACAAATAAAGGTTTGAAATTTGCATAAACACACCATGCCGGCTAGTATCCCTCACACAGTCTGACACCTTCCACATGGACGCCCTCTCCCTTATCTAACTCCTTTTCATGACTACAGGAAGCCCAGAGGAGTAAGCAGCGTCTTGACTCAAACACTGACGCACACACACCAATGCTAAGTCCACTTCCCACAAACGTCACCTCGGCCACACCACACCTCGCAGTTAAATAAACCCTGCTGTCCCCACAAGGAGATACATTTCAACCCAAACACCGGGGCGGCGTTCTCTCCCACAGCAGGTATGCTGGGAAAGAATACACGCATTGTCTCTGATACGTAGTGTGTGTACACTGGCAGAGAGGTGGGAACTTGGATAAAAAGCAAGAACAATAATTATTAGGCAATATCCAGTTCATGCAGTCCAGGAAAGGAGTGAACCCCTGAGCCAACTGCAGCCAGCTCAATCTACAAAGTGAGGTAGAAATCAATAGGCTAAGAAGCTAAGCACTGATTATTTACAATAGCTTGTTGTACAACTACATGCCTCATTAACGTAGCCTAGTTTTGTAAAGCCATATTAACTTGCTTTACGACAGGTATTAACAAACCCTGCACCGAGACTAATTGGATGGTGGAAAAAAGAAAACTAGGTGGCTGTGAATGCAACGCAACACAATGATTGACGCACTTAATTCACCTGCAGAGGTGCTCACCGATTGATTGAACCAGATGTTAAAGTAGCTTCACTACCGCCTTAAAATAGTGTAGAGGTTTTATTTTCCTACTGCAAAGACAATTCCAATATTACTTATTTAATAATCTACTATGCAGGCTGGTTAAATAGTCATATGTGGCTCAAACAGGATGCAGGCAGCTGTGATGTCACATATCTATTTTTTTTTAATGGAAGAACACATACTGTTATGCAAACATGGAATGGGACAAAATATCTACAGGGCAATATGTCATCGTCCTGACTCGTGTGATATTATCGAACCAATGGTGCACAAATATTGATATTTTAATCTAGAGAAATGCGGTGCTCCAAACAGATAGTCCCGCCTCACCACGTCACCACTTCATGATTCCTCACGATGGAACTTAATGACATGAATGAGGGTCGAGTGAAAGGGCGGTAATTGGAAAAAGAAGACGTTTACACTCGGACACAAGAAGAAGAAGAAGAAGAAGAAGACAGCATGATAATACTGGACAGCTGTGAGAAGAAGTTCAGAGATGAAGCGTGATAAGAGGTGATACTGACATCAAACTGCAGAGAATAGATGATTCATCCTACACTTTACCTTTATATTCTTCAGTTAATCAGATGTCATGATGTTTCAAAATATTATTTTTTTATGCCAGATATCAGTTATTACAGATTTACTGTATTGTGATATTATGGTTATTTTGCCGTTTGTGTTCCTTTTCACACATGCAGCTCACCATGAAAATTGCCGGAAACTCTAAGAGTTTTGTGCATGTATGAAAAGGCTAGAGCAACACACAGAGTATACAGTATTGCATGTTACTTTTGACCCTTCAATGATCATCATCCCATCATGTCTCAGCCTTCCTCTCAGATTGGGTTAAAAACGTTCCGGAGTCGCCCAATCACACAGAAAGACAGACAGACAGACAGGCAGGCAGGACTTAAAAAAGCTGCTAGAGTCATGGAGACTCCCTATGAAAAGACTATTATGAGTTAACCTGCATTTCCCACCTCCTATTTTTACACTTGGAGGCTTTATCCACTTTTTTTGTGCAGTCCATGGAAGCTACTGGAGACAGTGATTCACTCCCCTAATGCAATAATATGAGATTCAAAGGATGTTTGCATATCAGACTGTCTAACTGTATGGTTATATTTTGGACACACTGTGTGAGGATAGTTCTGTACATAAAAACAGTGTTCTGGAAAGAGTCAACAGAATAACATTCAATTCATCTTGAGACAGGCGCAACATGTCATCAAGATTGAGCAATGGAGTCGACACGGAGACGGAAAATCTGCTATCTGTTTATTCTCCACTTCACTTTCTATTTTTCTGCCTCCTTTTACCGTTCGTGGAACAATCACGGGAGCGTGTTTATCCTCCTTCTCTTTCTCTTATGCAAATACACATATGTACACAAGGTTGACAGGCTGACCTGCTGTGGTTCAGGGGTCACGGCTGGTGACACAGTGAGGGTCAAATGCTGGACTTTCACAATGAGCTGCAACCCTACCCGTATGTTTCAAACACTAGATGCTAAGTGTACTAAATAAAGTGTTGCAGTGTTTACAATATATTCAAGATGGCCGATGAAGCAACAGAGTCTGATGCTATGATCACATTTTACCCTTTATATCAAAGTAATTGGACATATTTAGAGTATCAACAAAATAGCAGAGAAGAACGTTCTGGTGAGTAGCAACAAAAATACGTAGCAGCTTCTTAACGTCCATGAAGCTCAAGCTAGTCACGCAGCTTTTGCAGGATATAAACATCATCACCCTTTCCCACTGACTCATGGAGAATTTTCCTGGATAGTTCCTGCTGTGTTCACACATCAGCTCACCCAACTTCATGAGGAAATTTTGCTAGGGGGGCTGGCTGGAAAAATGTCTGGATAAAGTCAGGGTTGAAATTCTGCCGGTTTGTGTTCCTTTCCACACATGCAGCTCACCATGCACATTGATGGTAACTCTAAGAGATGTGTGCATGTATGAAAAGGCTAGAGCAACACACAGCATACGGTATTGCATGTTATTTTTGACCCTTCAACGATCATAGTCTCATCACGTCTCTGCCTTCCTCTCAGATTGGGTGAAAAATGTTCCAGAGTCGCCCAATCACACAGACAGACAGGACTTAAAATAGCTGCTAGAGTCATGGAGACTCCTTCTGAAAAGACAAACAAGAGAGGGAGCGACATCTCCCCCCGCTTTATACAATTGTGCACACACACACACACACACACACACACACATAAAGAACATGTCTCAGCCACAGCTGGAAAACATTAACTAAATCAGACCCACCAGTAAGCACAGGGCACAGCACGTGTAGACTCACAAAAAACATACAAGCCAGCACATGGGAGCCCATTCCTTTTCCCTTTTTTTTTTTTTTAAATCATGCATGTTTTCCTTGCGTCTACTAAAATAAACCCTGTGTATGAGTGTGTGATAATTTTACATGAAGCCATCCAGAGGCTACATTTGTTGTAATTTCTTCTTTCTCTTTCATTCAAACCGACCACATGCAGGGATTTCTCTGGCTCTTGGTCAGTGTGGTTGTAAGTTTTGCATTTTTGCAGGGCAACTAAACTAAAGTCACTCTGAGGTCTCGTCTCTCCCGGAGCAAAGTTGATTAAAACAACAGCAATTCGTTTCTACTATATGATCTACGACTAATCTCTAAGGGTGGTTTCACACTAGGGACCCGGGCCCAGATCCAAGTACGCTTGACCCCAAAGTCTGTTTCACCTGATCAGTGTGAACACAAACCCTACTCTTACTGTACTCCGGTACTGTGCCCGAGTCCGCTTTAAGAGGTGGTCTCGGGTCTCTCAACGATTCATGTGTACTGTAGAACAGTCAACGGGAGATGAGAAACGCAACCGTGCTCAAACAAGGAAGTGGACTTTTACAATATGTTGACTGCGAATCCTCATATCCCAACAACAATGAAATTATTATTACTGTAATTATGCAGCATTAGTTTTATGCAGCTAAAAGTTATTTATCCTTTCCTTAAACATGTGTTGTATTCTTGAAAGAACACATTTACTTGCTTCTTTCTAAATAGCAACCACACTCCTCACTCTGAAGCTTTGGCTGGTAGGCGGAAACAAAGGTTATTTCAGTCGACGTGCTGTATATCACTTCATCGCAATGTGATCCAGTGACAGTAGTGATGATGGGCATTAGAAAAATAGCTGAATAGAAATAGTCACACTAGGGTTGTTAGTTGTTAGTTTGCGCGCCCCCGTGTACAGAGGCTTCAGTCCTCAAGCGGGCAGCCCGGGTTCGAATCAGACCTGTGGCTCATTTGCTGCATGTCATCCCCCACTCTCGCTCTCTCTAAATTTCCAACTCTATCGATTGTCCTGTCTCACTTATACATGCATAAAAAGCCCCCAAAACACATCTTAAGAATAAATAAACAAGACACATGAAGATGTCACCTTGACCTCTGTCGCTGAGAAATCAATCAGATTAAAGGAGGAGCTAGTTGGATCACGAATAGAGCAGCTTCTCATCGGGGACAAGATGACTTAGGGCAGAAATCGAAGTTGATATCAATGATTGTGACAGTGTGTGTGTTTACATGTGTGTAATGTTCCCGTGTCGTGTGCACATAATCTCTTACCCATGAACGATCCCGTGCTGCAGATAAGGCTGAAGAAGCAGCTCTCAGGGGGAAGAGTCCCACATTTACTGCAAGAGAGAGGGTACAAAGTAATAAATCAGTTAAGTGCTTTAAATCAACCTACGCTACACAGAAACGGTACCACTTATGCCCCTCTGTCGTGGTGCATTCAGAGCAACATGTTTACATGACGCATTCCTGCTCATGCAATAAAAAGGGAAGGGAGGGGGTAGAATCACGCTTCCTAAGCACTCATCTACAAGCTTTTGACTTTTCACCTAGTGCATACTGCCTCTCTTGTAGGAATGGGAAATGTTTGTAGGAGGGGAAGGCAGCAGACAAGTCAACACGGTCCGTCTGTGCCCGAGCTGCTGCTGCCAACAGAGCCAAAGCCTTCTCAGCTGACTTCAGTCACACACTCACATTCCTCAGTAAAACATAAAATTCTAATGGACTCATACTTGCACTGATAAGTTTTCAAAGAACCCTTAACATATATATATATATATATAGGTGATGGATGGAAGGATAAGGACATTTAGTTAGGTTTGCTAAGCATATAATTTAACATAAGGACACTACATGTCATCTTTAAACGATAAACAAACTCAAAGCAGCAGCATTGAAAAATGTAGTTTATGATTTTAAATATTTTCTCGTGGTCATTAAATGTGGTTGAGTTGTGATTTATTTGTGTTTTTAACAGTTTCCTTGTCTGTCTCCGATTGTTTTATGCATACCACTGTACAGTATTTACGCTCTGGCCTTTGATGTTTCAATCCCAGAGGAATAAAGGCTAAACATAAGAGTGGGAGTGCCTTGATTTCCTCCCAAATGTAAGCCGACTCCTCCGTGTGTGTGTGTGTGTGTGTGTGTGTGTGTGTGTGTGTGTGTGTGTGTGTGTGTGTGTGTGTGTTTACATGGTGAAGTGCGGACCCATGCTCTGCCTCTGAACTGCCACGGTGGCAGGCAGCAGGATATTTCAGCCCCGAGTTATTTTCAGAATGTACACACCCACACTCAGGACGGCCGTCTCCTTTAAGCTCACTCGCTTTTTTTTATCAACAATGTGCCGACAAGGGGTCACGTTAAAACAATGGGACAGTGTTCCTGTTTATAAAAAAAACAGACAGAAACTCGCAACAAAGAGACAGAATAGAGACAGACGGAGAGGTGAAGTGAAGGGTGGGAGTCTCACAGACCTGATGAGAGGTACATTGTCTAATGTGCAGCACAAGGTTGGCCCACTCTGCAAATACAGGTCCTCTTCACATGACTGGTTGTACAACCTGGGACATCAAACATACACACACACACACACACACACACACAAACACAAAAGACAGACACATGGAGAAGTTTTAAAATGTTGAAATCTCAGCACAACTTCAAACCTACTTGAAAAAAAAAAACAACAACAAACAGAGAGCAGAGATATATTTTGGAATATTTTGGAATAATATAATATATAGCATTGTTTTCGGCCATGCTGTGAGGTCACAACAATGCAGCCCTTCATCCGAACAAAAAACTCTATCATCAAAGACTAGCTCTGCTGGTGGAGATTAACATCGGCCTGTTCAGACAAACCTAGCATGCGCATGAACAGTCGGTCGCATGCTGATGCTAATGTCGATGTAGATTCAGCGCAGTATGTGACTCAGATTGACTAGAAAGTAATGCTGTTACAAAATGTCCCAAGAGAGCTGACAATGAAGATACTGGAAAAAGACATCGACTGTGACAAATTAGCAGACTGCAAGTGATGAGTTTGTGAAATGTGTGCAGTGTGATAAAGAGGTGTGAAGAAGCAAAAATAAAGGACGGACAAAGCAGCGTACCAGTTATCCACAGGGCAGACATGCTGGTTGTACAGGGCCATGGCGTACCTGAGAGAGAGAGAGAGAGAGAGAGAGAGAGAGAGAGAGAGAGAGAGAGATGGTATATTATGATATCTTGTCATTACAGTGTCATACAAAGTGAATTTAGGTGAAATATTTTTTCCAATCACAAAAAACTAAAGAATAGACATAGGGGGCGCCGGTAGCTTAGTAGTTATGTTGCGCGCCCCATGTACAGAGGCTATAGTCCTTGTCACAGCAGCCATGGGTTCAAATCCGACCTTTTTGTATTCCCCACTCTCCCCTTCCTCTCTCCTCCCAACATGTCCTGTCTCTCTACAGCTATCCAATGAACTCAAAAAGTTAAAAGTATATAAAAAAAAAACTCAGCAGACATAGAATAATGCACGTGGAGAAAAACTGGCATTGACCCCGAAATGTTTTCATATGAGTGACTTACAGATCATGGAAGGGCATGACTTTGGTATTATGTGAAGAGAGTTTAACAAATAAATATTTTAAGTATAAACCTAAAGCTGTCTCTTGTGTTTCATACGTGTAGTACTTTTTATTCCTTCATATATACGGTGTCATTGTGTAATTGTACCACCAAATATCATGTGATAGTACCGTCCTGCCAGTGTGACCTAACACTGAGCTGTACCTGTTTGTTCAACCTGTAGGACTAGGCGACCTGATACTCGACTGCTTCTTATCACCATGTCTGGAACTCAGAGGGCCACACAGAGAAAAGGCTGGTTCGTGTGAGTCTGAACAGTACGAGGAACACTGACGTCCAACGGTAGTGTTTGTTCGGCCGTGTCGCTGACCTGACGCATTCCTCGGAGAAGTCAAAGACCGAAGGACCAAGAGATAGAAACGGAACTACCATTACAAAGTTTGTCCACTCGTCAGATATTAAAAAAAAAGTGGTGCGGTTGTTACTTAGATTTTAAGTGTGAATACGGTTCAGCTACATGTTTGTGTTACCAAAGCTCAGTAAACTGTTATCATATCTTTTAAACTCACACATTTGGATATCAGAATCAGTCTTGGAAAAATCATTTTTTATCTCAGGGAATAATTTCAGCCTGACGGACTATTAGTGGCTTAACTGTTAAAGGAGAGCGCCTCCCTTTTGATGATTGAACATCCGTGTTGCTTCTTTGTACTGTATTTCTATGTTTCTATTTGACTGTTTTTACTTGTATCCCTGCAGGACAATAAATAATGTTTAGAGATTAAACATTGAGTTTCCACCATAATGTAAGATTAATCTCAACCTTTGAGTGAGCTTTGCGGCAGATGAAATAGTGAATGCATCACTTTGCTGCTTCAGGCTTTAACTGTCAGGAGTTTGATTATTTCCCCAGCAGCGAAATGTACATCTCTACCTGTCTGCTCTGTCAAATGCTCGTTTAAGTCGTATTGAAAAGCTAATGTTAATGACACAAAGATGCAGTAGACTATGTAATAGTACGTAGTTTTGCTTAAGACAGCTTGGTTTGCAGATTGTTAAAATGCTGAGTCATTGTTATGATTCTGGGTGGACACAACAGAAACGTTATTGTCACGTTTTCTGCATGTTATCACACACACACACACACGCAGTTTAATGTGAAATGTCAGAAATGATAAAACAACAGCAGAGTCAAAACCACCGAGTCAGACACACAGAGACTATTTGTCCTGATTTGCCAATCCAGTCGTAGTTCAGTAGGAGGTTAAGCACCAATTACATTTGTTTCCATGGGAGACGGTGTCCTCCTCAGAAACCAGCCTTTGGAGAGACAAATATCACACACACACACACACACATTCACACACCTGCTACCCACAAGTCGGCAAGGAGACACGTCAGTGCACACGTACATGACTGCATCGCTTGTTAACAAGACAAGATTTGTCCCAAATCCCAAAATGGGGTGCTTCTTCTCGTACATTAAAACAAGGCACTTGTTACTACACTGTATTCACACAGCGGACATTTTCCTTATCATTGGGGTATTCACAGTAAACATAAAGAATCTAAATATAATGTTTACCTTTCACCCCGTCTATATGACAAATTAAAAAGACAATAGACAGTAAACATCTGCACTACTTCAGGTAAACAGCTCATTTTATAGCAATAACTATAAAGAGGTAAAAAAAAAAAAAAAAGAAGAAGCAAATCATGAAAGCTTCAAAGTTCAACCAATTGCTTATATGACCATTAGCTATCCAACTTTTGTAGCTTGCTAGCATTACCGTTAGTAAAGAATTCAAACTTAACAGTCCTGTCATCATGTAACACCTGGCTGCTTGTTGTTTATGTTGTTTTAACAAAAGAAAAGGAAAAAGGTCTCTGCTGATGTTCACTGTCCATTGTCTTTAACTTTGCTATTTATTTAAGAATTGATGAAATGATAAAGACTTTTTACATGCCAGAGTGTGATTCTGCAACTGCACCGTAACCTCGCTCTGCTGTCATTACACGTTTGAAATCTTTGTACTTCCCCACTGATTCCACAATGACGTAATATTAGTGTCCCAGTGTATGATTTCTTACAGCCAGGACTCTACATCACACACACACACACACAGCCCTGTCCTCTCCTGCTGGCGCTGTCTTCTTACAGTAATCTCAATCTGGCCCCTGTAACGTCTGTTATTGCCTCCGATGCCGGCACAGAGGTGGGACAGATTAAAGGCGAGACGTTAAAGTGGCTAAAAGATCACTCCTTAAACTGGCGATATGAAACGGCTGACTGACCAGTTTTATTTTACTTCACTTTGAATAACTTGTACCTTTTTAAATTCACAGATATTTGAAATGTATTTGAGCAACATCAGGTAAGAGGGAGTGATGAATACCAGCACTGCAGTGATTCAGTCGTAGCAGAACACAGTAGTAAATATCAACAAAAGATGCAACCTGCACATTGTACTGCACTCATGCTACTCTGTCCACGGTTACCACAGAGAAGCTACTTTGAAGTACCAACCTTTGCTTGTTAAAATGAATTAGATCATGAAACCAGTGAAGTTAAGTCTGTTGTGTGATTCTGAGGTATGAGATTAATTTAGAAAAACACTGTCAAATGATGAAGGATGTTGTACAATTTAAATCATAAATCATCTTATCTGTGGATCATCTACATTAGCGTCACCCTAAAGTATGAGAAAGGCGTTAACTCAACATTTTTTAAGTTTGTTTCTTAGTTTTCCAACGCCACACATGATTGGTCAATACAGGTCTGACAGAGACAGCCTTGGAGGACGGCCAACATTTGGTTGGCATTAGGTTATGCAAATCGGCATGTGAAAGTCATATTGAGCCAGATGGCATGCATGTTGTCTGTTAAGAGCGGCCCTCGTGCATAATGCAGCAAGGAAACCTTCATGTGTGAGTGGAATATAGCCGTCAGGTAGAGAGGGCTGCCAGAGCTCCAAGTCGGAGCTTTTTAACTACACGATGATGTTAAAGTTGACCAAAAAGTACGCTTTAAATGTTGTAGAGAATAACCAAGGGACTTCATTAGAGGGAAAAAATTATGCAAGGAAAGTAGAGCCAAAAAAAAAAGTTGTTCGCTCTTCTACAACTTTTCGATGCCGTTTAAAAGAATATCTGATCATCTTCCAAAGCAAAAATAGCAACAGTGGGGCCTTTTCTCTCTGGGACCTTTTGTCTTGTGAAAGTATACCAGTGCATTCTGCGCCCGCAGAACGCTAAGTAATAATAGCTTTGTTTACGTAATTAGACGTCTATCAAAGCTCAGCAGTGGATGTAACCCGTAATTGCATGTTTGAGAGCAATATTTAGGTGAAACATTCAGAAGGACTGTCACGGAAAGAGATCTGGTAAAAAAAAAATGCTAAAAGATGTGTAAAAATAAAAAATAGAGACCACATGAAAGTGGGGCAAGAAATGCGTAAAGCTCTAAAACTAGAAGTGTCTTTAATGGGTTCAGTGGAGCCAAACTTTATCAATCTCATTGCCTGTCTTACAAAAGGTCTGCAAAGCCTCTACACTAAGACTCTTTGGTTGGCACAAGCCTGAGCCTTTTTGGCTCCACAGACCTTCTGTACTCTGGGCATGGCCACCAGATGCTGAGTGAAAGTTCTGCTTACGCTCTCTATTTTCTCCCTTCTAGTATTTACCTTACTCCCCCCCCCCCCCCCCCCAATTCCCCCCAGAGTGAGGGAGGGAGTTACGCAACTTGTCACATCCTTTGACATTCCACGAGTCTGGAAAAAGACCCTTGACTGCTCTTAGAAACAAGGCGCCCTTGTCAAGGTAACGGGAAGGAAATGTGTTTTAAGGGACTGACAGTCAGCAGCAATCGGCAACTTCAGTCAGATCAACTTTCTACCTCACAGATAAACAAGACAGAAGTGTGCAGTGCCAGCACTTATTTTCACCTGCCTGCTCTCCAGCTCAGCATACTGAAGGTCTAAAAAGCAACATCTTCAGCTCAGACTTTTCTTCTCTGCAGAGCCCTAAAGCATACACTCAACACTGTGAAGCAGCCACGTACACAAACAGGTATTGGTTTGCGTGGTGTCAGCTTTGGCAAAGAACTTCTTACCTTACTCATCATACATGCAGCACGCTGCATGAATACAGAAGAAATACAGCAATTTGGAATCGGGCCACCTGTCTCTCTCTCCCCCTTGGGGTCTGAATTCCTCCTTTCAGAGTGATAACAGAGAAGCTCAAACATAACCAGGAGGTGCTCAGTCTCACCTCTCTACACATCGCCTCAGATACTGAACTGTTAGATAATGATGGCACACTGAGAGCCTGCACATCACACTTTTAAGAGAGGGGTGATAATCGCAGGTCTGTTTTAGAGAGATTTAAGCCACATGAGATCACCATGGCGGCCAGGAATTTCAGGGCAAATATGCTGCTCTGCCTTCCCAGAAGGGAGGTGGTATTTGCTTAAACTTAAACAACAGCAGTGTAATTCATTAGAATGTGGACTATGGTTCGTCTACATGAAGGATCATTCATTATGAGCTTTTTATTGTATGATTGTTATGCAAACACTGATATTCCATAAGAAAGAATATAAAAAAAGAAAGTAAATGTAGACGAGAGGCTTTTCATGATATGTTTTCATTGGTCAATGTATCTGCAGGCAGAACAGGTGTGTGGCAGGTTGCTTCAGTAAGATTCTATTGGGCATTAAAATGGTTTGCATGAATGCCTTAGTGGGCTAAATTAACTTAATAACACTGTAATAATAAAATATAATAGTACGCAGATACACATGTGGATGTAGATGGCTTCTATTTTTATATTAACTCTATTTATTCTACTATCGGGATATTTTATTTTGTCATTTTAAAAAGATCTGACAGTATGTTAGAAATCGTTCGGGGAAAGCCTTGTTTCTTTGTAGCTGGTGGCATTTAAATAAATCATGTGAATTACAGCATAAGCATGTTTTTGTAGCTATGAAAGCGGAAATAAAAAATGACAATGGCAACTAATGTTTCCTTCACACAAGGTTACTGTATTGTCGGGAAGAAACTCTACAATTAGATCATTCCTGACATCAGATCAACCTTGCTGACCTACTCACGATCACTTCAGCAGTTAGTTTTCCAACTCATCAGTCTCAGTCATGTGAGCTTTTTAAGATAAAAGGCACAAGAAATATATAACACTTACACAACCCATATTCCAGTGATGGTCAGCACTGGCAGGCTGACAGGCAGTATCATCCACAGAGACATCTTCCAGCACCTTTAACAGCCCCTTTCTTTTTTTTCCTCTTCGGCCAGCCGAGCGATATCTGCTCAAGTAGCACTAACATTTAACTGAGAGTGACGGACATCTGCACTGCCACCGACTGATTCATGGTCTTGAGGAGGGAGGATGATAGATGGGACACTGGCAGGACAGATGTGTCCCTTGGAGCTGGAGAATGAGAGTAGAATGGATTTGAGTTATCATCATAATCATCATCATGACAATCATGCTCATAACTTGCAGAGGATAAGGTTTTTTTTAACAAGCTTTTGTGCATATTCAGGGTAGATTGATACTGGTTTTAGGTTATCTTAATATTATACACAGTTCCATTATGAAAAAAGACATACTGGTTTTAGGTTATCTTAATATTATACACAGTTCCATTATGAAAAAAGACATACTGGTTTTAGGTTATCTTAATATTATACACAGTTCCATTATGAAAAAAGACATACTGGTTTTAGGTTATCTTAATATTATACACAGTTCCATTATGAAAAAGACATACTGGTTTTAGGTTGTTTCAATATATACAGTTCCATTATGAAAAAAGACATACTGGTTTTAGGTTATTTTATTATATACAGTTCCATTATAAAAAAAGACATACTGGTTTTAGGTTGTTTTAATATATACAGTTCCATTATGAAAAAGACATACTGGTTTTAGGTTGTTTCAATATATACAGTTCCATTATGAAAAAAGACATACTGGTTTTAGGTTATTTTATTATATACAGTTCCATTATAAAAAAAGACATACTGGTTTTAGGTTGTTTTAATATATACAGTTCCATTATGAAAAAGACATACTGGTTTTAGGTTGTTTCAATATATACAGTTCCATTATGAAAAAAGACATACTGGTTTTAGGTTATCTTAATATTATACACAGTTCCATTATGAAAAAAGACATACTGGTTTTAGGTTATCTTAATATTATACACAGTTCCATTATGAAAAAGACATACTGGTTTTAGGTTGTTTCAATATATACAGTTCCATTATGAAAAAAGACATACTGGTTTTAGGTTATTTTATTATATACAGTTCCATTATAAAAAAAGACATACTGGTTTTAGGTTGTTTTAATATATACAGTTCCATTATGAAAAAGACATACTGGTTTTAGGTTGTTTCAATATATACAGTTCCATTATGAAAAAAGACATACTGGTTTTAGGTTGTTTTAATATTATACACAGTTCCATTATGAAAAAAGACATACTGGTTTTAGGTTGTTTTAATATTATACACAGTTCCATTATGAAAAAGACATACTGGTTTTAGGTTATCTTAATATTATACACAGTTCCATTATGAAAAAGACATACTGGTTTTAGGTTATCTTAATATTATACACAGTTCCATTATGAAAAAGACATACTGGTTTTAGGTTGTTTTAATATTATACACAGTTCCATTATGAAAAAGACATACTGGTTTTAGGTTGTTTTAATATATACACTTCCATTATGAAAAAAGACATACTGGTTTTAGGTTGTTTTAATATTACACACAGTTCGATTATGAAAAAGACATACTGGTTTTAGGTTATTTTATTATATACAGTTCCATTATGAAAAAGACATACTGGTTTTAGGTTATTTTATTATATACAGTTCCATTATGAAAAAGACATGCAGCTATACAGCAAAGCAAGTGAATAGCAATGCATATACATTTATATAAAAGAAAAGAATAGCCAAAAAAACAAGTCAAGCATTTGTGTCAACTGTAAACAATTCACATGTTGCAAAATATATCATATATATCATGTAAGTTCAGGGTTAATAAAAATGGGTTTTTAAATTGTAAAAGATTTATTTAAATTAAGTCTAAAGAAGATATGAACGAGGTAACATCTCATACAAAAACACCTGTAATGCAGTTCATCATTTATATGATATGTTAATATTATATTCCTTACTTTTCTATATGGTTTATGGGCTGCTGGACTTTGATTGTGGTCAATTAAAATGTTTTTAAGGGGGGAATGCCTTGATATTATATTTCGCAGCACAGATTTATTCATTGTCATGGAAAATGTTTGGTTAGGCTCATCCCTCCTCATGCAACATGCAACGACGACGAACATCAGAGCGAGATCTTTAGACAACTTACCTAAAGCCTTCACGTTAGACTAAAGTTTCAAGTAACTTTTGAGTACGCCGACCTGTTCCCAACACCTCTCGTGAGCAAAAACTATTCCAACCTGGACTCGTGAGACAACATGTAGTCACCTTGTTTGTTTTTTCTTCCTGAACAACTGAGGTCCCGTTAGCCGTCTTCCCTTTGAAATGAAGTGGGGGGAGAATCGCTCTCACATGCAGTCGGTCTCCTTGCATCGCCGCCACGAGACACTCCACAGTATCCAGCTGTTTGACTCCGCCCCCCACACAAACCTGTAGTAGCAGGGTACGTTGCATTCAGGTTTGATTGTGCGCCGAAGGGGCGGGACGGCGGTGCCCGAATGAGAAATAACGAAGTTAAAAAGCAGTTTCATAATTTTTTTTATCCTTCTTATACAACAAATAACATGAAAATGATCTTCATAAATGTTTGGAAGTTATTTTCACAGTTTTTATACAACACCATCTGAAAACGTTTGAGGTCTAGTCGTGTGAGACCGCAACAGGAAGTAAACTCGGAATCCAGCGGTTTCCTAGCAACGCATAACAGATGAAGGAAGCGCGGTAACTGGTTTATTTTGCCTTTTGTGAAAATCTGTGCTCCTTTAATGTGAGTGGTTTTCCTTGCACTTGATCTTTGTGTCTGTCTTTCTTCTCTCACTGTCAATAAACAAGTTCCATACATCTGTTTGGAGATGTGGCACTGTCTACTAAAGAAAAATCTGTGTGTATTTTCCATCCTATAATTAAAGCCAGTCCGGCCAGCAACATGTGTTTTTGCTGCCCCCTGGAGCATCAACTTGTTCATGTCTCTCCACAGATGCACTTCTCGTTAATGTCAGGGAGATGGGGTCAGTGTGCAGCCTGGTCTAATCAAATCAAAATGGTCTCAATCTGTAGACATAGGCCTACATTTAATGTGATTTCATCTCCCTTTGACCTATTTCTATATGCAACAACAAAAAAGCAACTCTAAATAGGCCTGTTGGGAATGATGATAATTATTTGATTTGCTTATTAAGAAATGGCACTGGATTAACTATTTCCTGAATTTCCTGAACAAGATGATGTAAAGACTGATGTGAATGTTAAAAACAAAAGTGACTCCATTTCTAGTAAGGTTGATCCACTGTCCACATGATGTGCCTGAACAGAACCAGAAACAGCTTTCTTGTGCTGATCCATATTTCAAGTGCCAAATAAGACAAAAACAATACCCTTTGTACTTTTGAAACTATAGGATTTAATTTCACAGATGATTTACAACAGAAATGTAATGCATGCTTCAACTTAAAAAAACAAGAAACATCAAGAAAATGACATGATAATCAAATGCTGTACAGTTTTCATCTGACTTTCTGCAGACTAAATTGCCCCAGAACAAAGATAAGTGAGCAAGAGAGCAAAAACAGTTAAATGGGATGTTGAAAACCACTCCGACAACACATCATAAATAAGCGAAACTACTTTTGCAAGGATGTAAAACAAACAAGTCTAATTTCATACTGAGAATATTTTGTAATATGATGGAACTGAGAGGAACAATCTCTAGTCTCTACAGCCTTATGGTCGTACCAAAGCCCCACACACTGAATGCAGGGTAGAGTGGTTCAGTAAACGTAGTCTGGACCTTCTGCAGGAGCTGCATGCCATCAGAGACACTATAAAATGCAAGTGTCCCTGCTGCATGATCCAGGTAGACGCCGATACGAAGTGGCACTGGAGCTGCGATATCTTTGCTCTTATTATTGTGCACAATGGACACCTTGGCGTCAGAGCAATACAAACTCCAGGACTTGTCGTTCCAGCCCAGGCTGCATTCATTGCCATTTCCTTTTCGACGGATCCCCCTGTAGGCGACAGCCACGTCTATCTCTGTTCCCCTCCAGTCCACCTCCCAGTAATAACGCGAACCACTCAAACCCTCCCTGCACAAAACCTGGAAGAAAATTGGGGAAATCAAATATTTAAAAAACGAATGGTTGAAAGAAGGATTCCAAATACATGAATTAAGTTTACATAACTTCTTTTGAAAACTCACTCGCTTCATCCAGCAAGATACGATACAATATGATGCAATGCAATGCGATTCACATTCACACCTCATTCACACACTGATGGCAGAGGCTGTATGTAAAGTGTCCATCAGTATTAACTAATCCTATTCATACACGTTAACATTGCAGCGCGAGCAATAGGGCTCATTCTCTTGCCCAAGGACACTTCAGCATGTGGCTCCAGTAGCTGCGGACATAGAACCCCCCCGACCTTCATGTTTGAGACAAAGGATTTCGACCACTAAACCACAGCCGCCCCACATAATAAAAAACCTAATAAATGAAAAAGATAAGAAAAATATGAAGCTAGTGCACTACTTCCACAGCCTCAAGGAACCTGAATACAAAGTTTCAGACTTCAAAAACGAAGGTCAGACTAGGGAATGAATACCACCATAAAGACATGTAAAAAATATACACAAGTGAGAGAAGAAAAACTGAACTATAAAGTTAAAAAAAAAACATGATAAATAGAATCATTTTTATTATGGCAAGGTCCTTATTGTACGATGAAGGCACATTTTAATCCAAAGTCTTTATAAGGATTTGGTGTGCCCCCATTTTCATGTGATTCATGAAGAACAGATTAACCTCTCCTCTCTTTGCAGTAACAACATAACGTGACTGTCAGGCAGTAAATCCTCACCTGCTGCCAGTGGTCGAATCGTTCGGGGTGGTCCGGGTAGTTCTTTGGATCATTCTTCATCGTTACTGTTCGGTTTCCCTCAGAGAGGTGGAGGTTGGGGTGGACACTGTTGACTTCCAGAAGCAGCTGGCAGGCATCTAAAATAATGCAGGACAACGACATTATGATTCATGTAGTTGTCTCGATTTCAAATTTAATGTCACCATATGTTTTGGTTTTCTGTCTCTTAGTATAAAAGAAGTTTCTATGAGTTTGTTTTGTTACACTGAAGTAAAGTCTTGTGATCACCCAGCAAAGGAAGGAACACCTGTGTTTACTCAGTTAAACCTCACTGTTAGTTTGCTTTCTTACATTTCACCAAACCTGTTCTACAGGCAGCATTACTTGCGCAATTCTCTTTTCAGTCATTTCACCTCGTAGTTTGGCCTTCCCTTTTGTCATGGAGACTTTCCTTCTGTTTAATACAACCACTGCATACATACTATTATATCGTGAACAATGAGAATACACCTATAGCTGGAGCTGGACATGGCTGAAGAAGTATTGACAGGTTTCTCTGTAAAACGTGGCGATGAGGTACTGAGATTAAAAAGAAAAACATCAAAACAAAAAGAAGCAAAAGAAATAGATTGAAATCTAGTACAACTCACATTGTAGGAAATCTTCCCTTGTCCTCAGTTCTTCTCTTAGCCTTGGTACTTCTATTGTTCTCGGTTCCTGTCTTGTTCTCGATTCTTCTCTTGGCTGCTCGTCCTTTAGAATCGATTCCCTCCCCGTCTTTGTCTCACCTTCTTGTATGATGTAGACGTCCTTCACTATAAACAAACACACACAAATCGCAGCATAAGCATCACGCAAACAACAGCAGACAAAAGACCAACCCTCCCTTGGAGAGACATTAAAGATTCTGTAGATTAAGAAAGATAAATGTGTCCACCTGTTCCTGAGATTTTGCTAATTTCTGTCTTGCTGACTTCTTCCACTTGTACTTTCAGTGCTGCGATGGCTCTCTTGGTAGCATCGAAGGAGTAATTGGGGGCAACATTGATGCTGTTGAGGTCTTCATATCCAGAGGGGCCTGATAGAGACTGCCAGCTCTGAAAGACAAGAACAAAAGACGAGACATTATATTTTGAAAATAGCCGAGACATTGCAGAGTACCACTGTTTTCTTGGCAGAGGTCCTAGATAGAGACCAACCACACCTGCAGAAAGTGTATGTGGTCATCAGTGTGTGAGAGCTTCTCCAGGTCATTGTGTCTCTTTCTCAGCAGAGTGATCTCTTCCTCCAAGCGGTCCAGCAGTAACTCGCCCCGAGTCACTGTTGTCCTTTCATGGGAGCGGATCATCTCCTTGACTTCATTGTACTTTCGCTCGATGGAAAGCAGAAGCTCCGTGAAGATCCGCTCGTTTTCCTCGAGGACCGTCTGAGCAGAGTGCTGATGGGAAACATGAGAAAGAGACAGAGAGAGAGTTTGTTAAAATAGGGATGGAGAGCAATTTTTTTTTTTTCAAGCCAGGTAACCTCATTTTCATGTTTTTAGCGTCTTTGTTTTACATACTTTGACTGATTCAACAGATTGTCGGAGATCCTGCCACTTCTTAATCCTCTGGTCGATCCTCTGTTGAGACTTATGCAGGGTTGTACCAAGTTGTTTCTGTAGAGGAAATAACATTAAAAGTGGAATGTTTCTATTAGCCTCATAGAGTAAACAACCTTTCAAATGAAATATCTTCAGTCAATCAATCATTTTTTTGTTCATTTACAAAGCACCAAATCTCAACATAAATAGTCTCATGACCCTGTACATAAAGTGCAGATCTAGACTTCACTGTTTGTGACATTATTTACAGAGATACAACATTAACCCACCAATAGAAAACACTTGGCAACAATGGTAAGTAAACTTCCTCTGCCACAACCAGAGGTGCCCAGAAAAAGCGATAGAAAGCGAGACAGAGAGACTGACAGATTGTTTTCACCACTCACTTGTTTCTCAGTCCTCTCGGTTCCAGCTGGTACGATGTCATGGTGCTTGTGTTCGTCCATCATGCACAGAACACACACCGATGTCTGATCAGTGCGACAAAAAGCCTCCAGCAGTTTGTCATGCTGGGCACAGACCTTCTCCCTCATCTGACCTGTAGCTTTGACCAGCTTGTGCTTCATCAGGGCAGGGTACTCGTAGTGAGACTGCAGGTGTGTCTCGCAGTAGGATGCCAGGCACACGTAGCAGGATTTTTCTGCCTTCTGCTTCCTGGTGGTGCAGAAGTCACACAAAACATCCCCGCTCTTGGCCTGGGTTCTGGGCTGGTTTCTGCTGGTGGTGCGGCGAGACCTCTCCCCATTGTTGGATCTGTCCAGATCCAGAGTGCCATTGTGAGACATTTTTAACTGGAGTTAGAAAAAAAAAAGATCCCCCCCAGGTGACTAAGCACAGCAGCAGTGTGTCAAGTTCTCAATAAAATACAGGGTTCAAAAAGCTAAAGAAAAGTCTTGAGCGCGGAACAAACTTATCCACAGAGAAAAAGAGTTGGTGATGTTCACAGCTCCAGTGAAACTGTGTGACTGACGCTACGTGTGACAGAATGTTAGCTATGTGGTCAACTCTCACTGTAAAACCAGTATTACTGGTTGGGAGTTTAATTGACAGAGGATGGGTGTTACAACAAATATGCTGCCTGAAACCAAGAGAACTGAGTCAAAGGAGAGGAAAAGATGAGAGTATTAAAACAAAAATACCTTATTGACGTAGATAGTCAGGTAGGTAGGTACAAGTCAGAAGTATGTCTTAACTACATAAATCTGTATATACAGTTTTAGAAATATCTATTGATGCTACTGTGTACAGTGTTTTTCATCTATTTTTTGTATCTGTGTACTGGAATCTGAATTTCCCTTGAGGGAACCTTCCCAACCGATTTATAAAGTTCCTATCTATAGATCTATCTATCTTGACTAAATTGGATTTAATTTTGACAACCCTGTCAGTCAACATCACATCTAGTCTGTTTCTTTTCCTTGACAAGTAAAACATGTGCTTTCATTACTAACAGTGCATTCACCAACACTGGACACGCAGGAGAACAGCATCATCTTGTGGGATTAATTTACTACTGCATTAAATGTTTACTCCTGTACAGCCTCTTTGTCCTCTAAAATAACCAGCACTAGTTTGTTACACGTTATAACTTGACTACACGTGACTAACCTAGATGATAATTCTCCTCAAAGCATTTGAAAACCGTGATAAAAGACGGTGCCGTTGTATTAAAAAAAAAAACTAAACTTAAGAAATGATCAAACTCTCCATTGCAATGACCAGTAGTGATCCGAGGGTCTGTTGGGGTCCCAGGCAAAAATAAAGTGTTCTTAATTATTTTCCTCTTTCTTTCTTCACTCCCAGACAGATAATTCCTCTTCTTCATTTTCCTTTATTGACAAATGTTGGTTTTCACAGCAATAATGCATGCAGAGGTGCTGCTTGTCAACAGGCAAGGCAGGCAAGTGCTTGGGCCCCCTGGCCAGTAGGGGCCCCTCGAGGACTGACACACTTTAAACCATAGCAGTGGCTCAGAATGTGCACATTTTGCAATGACGGTAGGAAACCTCCCTGGGGGCCCCATCTGACAGTACTCAATGTTGTTGCACTGCTACACGTTCCGATATTCCTTTGAAAATTTACGTTGGTCACTTAAAGTAGCCGTTGGTGTCAGATTATTTTTAACATAATGACGATTAATGCTGGTTGGAGGGGCCCCCACAGACTCTAGATTCGCCACCGAATGCATGCAATGCTTAGCGGGGCATTGAGAGTGAGTGCTATCAGATGGGGCCCCCTTAGGGAGGTTTCCCACTGCCATTGCAAAATTTGCACAGTTTGAGGCAATGGTGTGTTTTTAAAGTTTGTCAGACGTCGGGGGCCCCCTACTGGCCTGGGGCCCCAAGCAGTTGCCTGCCTTGCCTATTGACATGCAGCGCCTCTGGCAATGACCTCCTATTTTATACCGAAGACGTCACATTCACTTATTTAATTCACTTAACTGCTTCTTCCCTTATTTGTTACAGTATTATGCAAACACTCTCAAATTTCAAGTGATTAGTTTTACACATTTTTTTTTTTTTTAAATGCAACGACTTTCTTTCATGGTCTTCAGCTTTTACAAGTTTCTGCTTGAGTTATTTTTTTAATGTAGGCCTATTTATTTATGTTTATTATTATTATTGGTTGGGGTTTTTTAGTAGTAAACTTACAGCAGGACTATGAAATTAGTGACAGAAATAGTGTGTCAAGATTGAAATATAATATCTGCTTCTCAAACTCCACCATGTAGGCCAATACTCCAATACTATTCGTGTTTTGAGCATATTTGAAATTTCCATAGTTACAAATGTAGTACCAAAGAGACATGATTTCAATTTGAATTGTAGTGATGTAGCCACAAAGAAGTACAATATGGATGTACTATAAATATAGTTACCCTAAAACTTACATTATGCTTTTATTTACTTCAGTCTATGAAATGACCCTGCAGCATGTGCAAAGCAAAGATGAGACAGACTATAATTTGTAGGCTGTAGGCTTTAATGTGGCTATGTTGGAAAGTATGCAAACTAACTATTTCAACAGTACATGCATAGGTGCCTCCAATTGATACCTGTCTATATTTGAATAGAATAGAATAGAATAGAATAGAATAGAATTACTTTATTGATCCCAAACTGGGAAATTGTGGCGTTACAGCAGCAGGTTATCCAACACACAATTTGAGTAAAAAACACAATATTAGTAAATCTAAACACAATATAACATTAAATACAAAGTAAATAAGTACTAAAAAATATCAAAACTAGGAATGTGAATATATACAACCAGGATTTAACTAAGCATTACTAGTCTTAAATAGGAAGATTAAACGTGGAAGATTAAATGTAAATGTGCAAAAACAGAGTCGTAAATGGTTGTAAATTAAATATGAAAGATTAAATGTAAATGTACAAAAACAGAGTCGTAAATGGTTGTAAATTAAATATGAAAGATTAAATGTAAATGTACAAAAACAGAGTCGTAAAATGGTTGTAAATTAAATATGAAAAATTAAATGTAAAAGTGCAAAAACAGAGCCGTAAATGGTTGTAAATTAAATATGAAAAATTAAATGTAAATGTGCAAAAACAGAGCCGTAAATGGACAGTATTGACATAAGTTAAAGTGCATGAGTGTGGACATATTATAAGCAGAAACGATACAATATAACGGCGAGTAGATAGCCAAATGAAGTGAACATGATTTGTGATACTATTTGACATTATTTACCTAGCTAGTAAAAGGGAAGGGCCTTAAATTGAGAAGGGATTTTGTTTTAAATTTTACTGTAATTTACTTTCCAACAACTGCTTTATGCTCGCCTGAACTACAAATACATACACGCAGGAGAACAGCATCATCTTGTGGGATTAATTGACTACTGCATTAAATGTTTACTCCTGTACAGCCTCTTTGTCCTCTAAAATAACCAGCACTAGTTTGTTACACGTTATAACTTGACTACACGTGACTAACCTAGATGATAATTCTCCTCAAAGCATTTGAAAACCGTGAAAAAAAAAAAAAACTTAAGAAATGATCAAACTCTGCATTGCAATGACCAGTAGTGATCCGAGGGTCTGTTGGGGTCCCAGGCAATAATAAAGTGTTCTTAATTAGTTTCCTCTTTCTTTCTTCACTCCCAGACAGATAATTCCTCTTCTTCATTTTCCTTTATTGACAAATGTTGGTTTTCACAGCAATAATGCATGCAGAGGTGCTGCTTGTCAACAGGCAAGGCAGGCAATTGCTTGGGCCCCCTGGCCAGTAGGGGCCCCTCGAGGACTGACACACTTTAAACCATAGCAGTGGCTCAGAATGTGCACATTTTACAATGACGGTAGGAAACCTCCCTGGGGGCCCCATCTGACAGTACTCAATGTTGTTGCACTGCTACACGCTCCGATATTCCTTTGAAAATTTACATTGGTCACTTAAAGTAGCCGTTGGTGTCAGATTATTTTTAACATAATGACGATTGTATTGGAATAAAAAAAAACTAAACTTAAGAAATGATCAAACTCTGCATTGCAATGACCAGTGGTGATTCGAGGGTCTGTTGGGGTCCCAGGCAATAATAAAGTGGGGGCCCTCTAACCAGCGTTCCTAATTAGTTTCCTCTTTCTTTCTTCACTCCCAGACAGATAATTCCTCTTCTTCATTTTCCTTTATTGACAAATTTTGGTTTTCACAGCAATAATGCATGCCAGAGGTGCTGCTTGTCAACAGGCAAGGCAGGCCCCTAGAGGAGGGACACACTTTAAACCATAGCAGTTTTTTTTTACAATGACGGTAGGAAACCTCCCTGGGGGGGCCCATCTGACAGTACTCAATGTTGTTGCACTGCTACACGTTCCGATAATCCCTTGAAAATGTACGTTGGTCACTTAAAGTAGCCGTAGGTGTCAGATTATTTTTTTAACATAATGACGATTAATGCTGCTTTCTTTCTTCACTCCCAGACAGATAATTAGATAAAAGGGAAGGGCCTTAAATTGAGAAGGGATTTTGTTTTAACTTTTACTGTAATTTACTTTCCAACAACTGCATTATGCTCGCCCAAACTACAAATACAACACATAATAGAACTGTGTCCTCATTTTTTTTTTTGCGTGCACCACTCCGAGGCGGCAGGGGGCGACAGTGACATCAGGGCTTCATTGAAACGACAATAGTAGCTTTTCGCTAAAGTGCGTCGGTCGTCCAACGTTGGCGCCAGATGAGCTGTGGCGCCAGCTACACACACAGAGACCGAGAGAGAGAGAGGAAGAAGACACACACACATACACATACACACACAGCGGTTTGCCGAGGCTCACAACAGCTTGCAAAGCCCCTTCTGAGAGTTTGAAGCAATCAAACAGTTTCTCTCTCTTTTTTTTTCTTCTCTCTTCTGCAATCAAGAACAGAAAGGTGGGTGTGCATGTGTTATTGTGTACATTTGTGTAACTTTAATCTTTAATAAGTAGCAGTAAGGGGGGGGAGATTTGATTGGGCAGCACATTTGTGGGGCAATTACTTCTGATGGCACCAACTTTGTAATGGAAAAATACAGGCCTGGACTCGTACTGGTTACAGCTTTGTGTTCTGCTTGGCGGTGGGAGGGGGGGGGGAACCAGACAAGCACACAACGTTACTGCCACAAGGAGGTATTTTATTTACGTGCTTTCTGATCAAACATCCAGGCTATTTTTCTGTTTGAGGCAAAGTAATGACCCGTCCACCTCCATGCGGGAAAACCAAAACCAGGTCCAGCATGGTCGGGATGCAGCTTCCGCGTCCCCCCCCCCCGTGTTTTAAAAACTATCTCATCTTCTGAAGTCAGAAACCTGGAGGAGGGGGGGGGAACCTTTTTAGCCGTGTTAGCCCATCTGGATTAGCTCGGTTGTTAGCTTGGCACGAAAAGCTATGTAGCCAAGCTCGCCTGGATAGCTGCTAACACACCAGCAAGGCCGCCATTGAAGTGTGTGTGTGTGTATGTGCAAGTGCAAGGAGGAGAGGTGCAGGTCTGTACGGAAGCTCCGTGGTGCCCTCTTTGCAGCAGCTCTTATTGTGGTAGTAGTCTACTTTAATTATGTGGGTTTTTTTTTTAACTGTGTTTGTCAGTAGATTCGTGGTTTAGTGCGTGGATTCAAATGCAAAGTGTATTTGTAAATTTCCCGGGCTTTTCCCCCCCGAACAGCATCCATCGCCCTCTCGGTTAGCCATCTTTGTTTCAGCTAGTGATGTGGCTCTGTAGCGTGCTAACAAACCTCCACCGTTAGGCCTTACATCTCCGATTAAAACTCAGCGTTTACTTCTCCGTTTTTGCTTTCACGCCTTTTAATAACCTAGTTGTGTGTATGTGTGTGTGTGTTTGTTGCCCCCCCACTCAAACTTCGCCCGTGTGTGTGTGTTATTGTGTGTGTGTGTTTTAAGAAGGGCGGATGCTAACGTGGCTAACGTTAGCTCCGCGGCAGCCATCTTAGGCGAGCATGTAATCTTTTTTGGCTAACTGGGAAGTTGCCGCTGTGGCACACAACAAGATGGCCTGTTAATACTCCCGACACAAGGAGAAGTTTCCGCGTCTGTAGTCGTGTGTGTCAGAATTGCCTGTTACCTACAGTTAATGTGAGTATTTAACCGTGCTTTTTTT